>NC_139163.1:5000-262158 GCF_964270905.1 Leucopleurus acutus
TATTGTTTTGCTTCTCCACTTCACTTCTGAGCTGGAATAAAAACTGTCGAAAACTTCAAGAAACCACGCTAAGCTCAAGTCAGCGTTCCTCAAAAACCAACGTTCGGTTCCACTGTTCATTTCACCACTTGTTAGTTCAACACAGCATCTGCCTTTTCAAGAGCTGAGAGTCCGTTCAAGTTTTCAGGTGAATATAAGCAGTAAGCAGTAAACCCCCAAACAAGCGTCTCTAAACTCTGGGGGCCAAAGTCAGTTACACCCACTACCAGGGCACAGCGTGGAAGGGTGCCCGGGGCCCCCTCAGGCCTAGGGTCTCCGGCCCGACCATGGTGCGCCCCGTCAAGAACGTGCAGGTAAGGCTGGGAGCCAAGGACTGCCAGAGAGATGCCACAGGTGGCCTGGAAGGCTGGCTGGCCCCGCATGGCACTTAGGCCTACTCCTCCGGGCGGCCCAAGGCCGGGCCCCGCCTCCCAGGCCGGACGGACCCTCCAGCCTCAAGCTGGCCAACTTCAAGGGGAGGGGAGCTCGGAGCAGGGCTCAGGGGGCCCCTCTGGGTCCGTGAACTGTATAGTGTGACCGCCCAGGGCGTCAATTCCACCCTTCCCTCTGCGCCCAGAGTGTCTAAAGGTCCCTGGGCCGTCGCAGAGCGGGTGGCCAAGAGGTCCCCGGAAGGGGCGGCTGCAACCGGCCCCCTCCAGGGCGCCTGGCCGGCTGACGCAGCCCCGGCTCGTGCAGACGGTCCCGCACCTCCTTCCTGGGACCCCTCCCGGCCCCCCGCGCCACAGGCGCCGCCGTTCGGCCAGGTCTCCCGGGCAACAGCCGCCGCCGCGCTTCCGAGGCGGGTCCGCGCGCCCACCCGCGGCCAGGCCGCTCACCTGTCCCGGGGGTCGGTCCAGCTGATCCTCCGGGTGTTGGAGTGGATGTAGAAGACTTTGCGTCGCAGTCCCCGGCCTCCTCCCAGCCCCGGGGTAGCGGCAGCTGCCCGCTCCCGGCCCTTCTAGGCATGGTCGGCGGCCTCGCCGGCTAGCGGCGCCTCCATAGGGACCCGGCGCGGGACGCGGCGGGAACGCGACGGGAACGCGACTACCCGGCCGAACCCGGCCGCCGGCGAGGGGCTGCGGGGCGTGGGGCGCGGCGGGGCCACGCGCGGGGGCGCGTCAGGAAACTCTGCTCTCGGCCCCGCCGGGATTGCTCCACCATGTCTGCATCGGAGCAGGCGAACGAATCCTCCTCCCTCCTCCTCCCTCCTCCTCCCTCCTCCTCCTCCCCGTCCCCGTCCCGCTGTGGGCCCGAAGGGTCGCGGCGCCCAGGCTGCGCGAGCCGCCTCCGTCGGGGCTCGGATCCGGAAGCTCCGCGGACCGGAGGCCGCGGGGGCAGCAGGTGTCCTCATTTGCCTTCGATTACCATGCGCCCCGCCCGGGGCCCGCCCCCGCCCGCTGCTCCCGCGCTCGGCTCGTCCGCACGCCCGTTCCTGGCCGCCAAGTTCTGCGGCTCCGCATACCCGCTGCGCCTGCCGGAATGGCGCCGTGTCTTTTTAGGCAGCTCTTCTGGAGAGGGGTCTAAGAAGGGACTTGTGTCTGAGACCTTTCTAGAGCCATTTCCCGTCTTTTGAACCATTGCCTGGGGATTCTCTCTCCTAGATTAGTGACAGGCTACCACCTTCTCTTAGGAACCCTCACTGGTGGGTGCTGCTTGAAATTTAATTTTAGTAACCTGATTTTTTCCCTTTTTTTATCGAAGTATGGTTGGTTTACATTGTGTTAATTTCTGCTTACAGCAAACTAATTTACTTACACATATATATACATCCTTTTTTTCATATTCTTTTCCATTATGGTTTATCATAGGCTATTGAATATAGTTCCCTGTGCTTTACAGTAGGACCCTGTTGTTTATCCATTCTGTATATAAAAGCTCACATGTGCTGACCCCAACCTCCCACTCCATCCCTCCCCAACCCCTTCCCCCTTGGCAACCACCAGTCGTTCTCTATGTCCCTGATTCTCTTTCTGTTTCATAGATAGGTTCATATTCTAGGTTCCACATATAAGTGATATCATATGGTATTTGGCTTCCTCTTTCTGACTTACTTCACCTAGTATGGTCCATCCATGTTGCTGCAAATGGCATTATTTCATTCTTTTTTATGGTTGAGTAGTATTCCATTGTTTGCATGTACCACATCTTCTTCATGCATTCTTCTGTCAATGGACATTTAGGTTATTTCCATGTCTTGGCTATTGTGAAGAGTGCTGCTATGAACACAGGGGTGCATGTATCTTTCTGAATTATAGTTTTGTCTGGATATATGCCCAGGAGTGGGATTGCTGGGCCATATGGTAGTTCTATTTTTAGTTTTCTGAGGAAACTGCATACTATTCGCCACAGTGGTGGCACCAACTTATATTCTCACCAACAGTGTAGGATGGTTCCCTTTTCTCCACACTATCCGCAGCATCTGTTATTTGTAGACTTTAGGGATGGCAATTCTGACCAATGTGAAGTGGTACCTCATGGTAGTTTTGATTTGCATTTCTCTTTTAGTGACCTGATTTTATTTCTTCTCCTCTCACTTCTTTACTTCCAAGTGTACATGTTTGACTGTGTATGTGTGGGTATCTTAGTGTGTTTCTTTCTCCTTGGTCTTCCCACATTAAAGTCTAGTAAAAAAGAGTTGACCCAGTTTTCTCTGATTAAAAACCAATAAAGCCCAAATCACTAGAAAATCCAGGATTAAAAGGTGTTTGCAGATACCACAGTTTTTAAATACCCTTATTTGTAGACATATACGTGCAATATTGAATGTTTGCTCCCCGCATTTTACAGTACTTTCTTAGATTACAGCCCCACCAGTAAGAAGCACAATTTAAATAAATGTGAAGTCATAATAGATGTAAAACATTTGAAGTCATAATAGGGTTCTTTGCACTTTTTCTTTGCACTTTTCAATCAGAGGCATTTTGATCAGAACCACCTGCTAGTTATCATTTCTTTTCCTTTCTCCGCAAACTGCTGCACCTAGCCACCAGAATTCACCAAAGAAAGCTTGCAATCAGTGTCAGCTGATGGGCGAATGTTTCTGTTATACTTAGTGTTCAGCAACATCACTACCTCTGCAGATCTCTGCTGCTGATAGTAAACTAGGAAATCATTGACCAAAATTCACTGCGTAGAAACTGAGCTGAGGGGCTCTACCAGCTGTATGACCTTGGGCAAGTTATCTCTTGGTACCCTGCTTCTTCCTCTGGAGAAAGAGGTGATGATTATACTAGCACCTACCTCATAGGGTGGTTACGAGTCTAAAATGAGT
Organism: Leucopleurus acutus; assembly: GCF_964270905.1. Classification (NCBI taxonomy): domain Eukaryota; kingdom Metazoa; phylum Chordata; class Mammalia; order Artiodactyla; family Delphinidae; genus Leucopleurus; species Leucopleurus acutus. The sequence goes on from NC_139163.1 coordinate 8,311, forward strand.
TAACACACGTGAGATGCTCCCGACGTGGCCCGGCGTGTAGTTTGTGCTCATTAAGGGTTAACTCTGGCCATTAAAATGCATATCCCTTAGTTGGCCAGTGAGCAATGTTCAGTTCTCACAGCCTGTTATAGGCTGGATTGTGTCCCACCCCAGTTCATATGCTGAAGTCCTAACCTCCAGTGTCTCAGAATGTGACTGTATTTGAAAGTAGATCTTTAAAGAGATAATTAAGGTGAAGTGTGGTCATGGGGGTGAGCCCTAACCCAATGTGTCTTTATAAGAAGAGGAGATTAGGACACAGACACACACAGAGGAAGGACCATGTGCAGACACACTTTCTACAAGCCGAGGAGAGAGGGCTTCAGGAGAAAACAACGCTGTCCATGCCTTCATCTTGGACTTGCAGGCTTCAGAAAATACTTTCTGTCGTTTAAGCCACTTGGTCTGTGGTAAATACTAATGTTTTGGGGCTTTGTTATGTCAGCCTTAGCAAACTAGTCCACAGCCCAGTCTCAAGCTTTGTCCTTGAAACTGGCTGGGTCTTGGGTTTCCTGTCCTTGAACCCTGCTGCTTCTCCCCTTTCTCTGGCTACTCAGTGCTCCCCACTGGCTCCTCTGCCATCTCCGCACCCCAGAATAGAAATGTTGCCCAGGTTCCTTCTCAGCACCCTTCTCTTTCTTTCTACGTTTTCTCACAAGGTGATTATCCATTTTCCCGGCTCCACCTCTGGCCGTCACACAGAAGAATTGCAACTCTATAGCTGTAGTTTCACCCTTCCTGAGATCTACACAGACTCTTCAGATGCCTGTTAGACATCTTCACGGCTGTGTCTTACTAATAAATCCTCCAGCCAAGCCCACTGTCTTTTCATATTTTTTCCTCCTCTTTTGCCCCTTCCCTTAATGACTTCCTTATCTTCTTAGAGACCCAAAATATGAAACCACCCAACCATTGCTTATTTCCTTTCCTCACCGCTCCCTTGTCCCCAAGCCCCATAAACTCAATTCCCACAAAGTTTTCCATACTTCTCACCTGTCCCAGTCACCTCACAAGTCCAGAACCCATCAGCAGTTGCCCAACATTTGGCAAAATTACTCCTTATTTCCCCTGCCTTCAGCTTTGGATCTACAACCTTCAAGGAGTTATTTTCCTAAAACACAAATGCTAGTATTTTCTTCCCAAAATATCTTAGTGGCCCTTTGTTGCCTAATTTAACAAATAAAGCCCAAATTACTTCCATTGGCATTCAGGATTTTCTATGATCTATTAAATAGCCTTCCTTTTCAACTTTAAAGGATATTTTAAAAAATATCCACAAAATCAGCAAATATACTTTACACCACTGCCATATCAGACTACTTCAGAACCAGTTGTTGAACCTGCAGGAAGCAAGCATTTATGTTCTGCAAATATATTGCCCTTGTCTTCTGTATATTACAAGACTTCCCTTCAAGGCAGGTCCTACGTGGTAAATGGAACAAAGGAGAATTCTGATGTTTTTTATAAATGCTATTTTTAATTTCATGGATTCCCATCACACCTTTTGTTGTTGTTGTTTTCCACTTTGATTGAAATATAATTGACACACATCATTGTATATGTTTAAGGTGTACAGCTTAATGATTTGACTTACATACGTTGAGAAGCAATCATCGCAGAAGGTCTAGGTATCTTGCATCATCTCATGTAGATACAAAAACAAAGAGAAAGAAAAAAATATTTCTCCTTGTGATGAGAACTCTTACGGTTTACTCTTACTCCACCAATAACTCCCTACATATCACATAAACTCTTACGGTTTACTCTTACTCCACCAATAACTCCCTACATATCACACAGCAGTCATCATGTTGTACATGACATCTCTAGTACTTACTTACCTTGTGAATGGAAATTTGTTCCTTTGACCACCTTCCTCTAATTCCCCCTTCCCCTACCCTCCGCCTCTGGTAACCACAAGTCAGATTTCTTTTCTTATGAGGTTGTTGGGCTTTTTGCTTTCTTTTGTCTTTTAGATTCCACATATAAGGGAGATCATGCAGTATTTGCCTTTCTCTCTCTGATTTATTTCACTAAGCATAATGCCCTCAAGGCCTATCCATGTTGCTGCAAATCCTTGTTTTCTGTGGCCGAAATACATGTATATGTGGATGTTTATACACACACACACACATACCACAACTTCTTTATCTATTCATCTGTAAATGGCCGCTTCCAAATAACGCTGCAGTGAACCTGGGGGCTCAGATATCTCTTCGACATAGTGTCTTGGTTTACTTCAGATATATTCCTAGACGTGGAATTGCTGGATCATGTGGTAGTTGTATTTTTAACGTTTTGAAGAGCCTGCATATTGTTAGTGGCTGCACCAATTTACAGTCTTTCCAACAGTGCACAGGGTTCCCATGTCTCCTCATCCTCGCCCACATCGGTCCTCTTGGCTTCTTGCTGATGGCCATCCTAACAGGCCTGAGGTGATATCTCATTGTGGTTTTGCCCTCATCACATTTTATCCACATTAAACTGTAGACCTGAGTATAATAATTTGGGTGTATGCATCTGTCATTCATCCTAGGTCTATTTATAAAACTTCAAGGATACCATGGCCCTGCACCCACAACTGCAAATGATCAAGGCCCAGAAGCACTCCTTGGAAAGTGTCAAGAGTCCAAGACTCAAGTCCATTGCAATCAAATGTATTTCCAGTGAGCCTTGCATAAATGTTCTGAAGGACCCTTGCATAAGTGGTAGAATTCATATGTGAAATCCTGCATAGTAAGCGAAAAGAAATGAAACCTCAGTTCAGTCTTGTTCGTGGGGCAAATCCAAGATTCACAGATTTCCGGTAGCAGGTGTTCAGCAGATAAAGGATCGAGTCTTGGCAGGGAAAGGGAGATCTGTGTGAGGGCTGTAATTTTGGAGTTTTCCCCCAGGAGACGAACAGAACTGTGCCGAAGGATGGATCGCCCGCCAGGGAGTACAGAGGGAGAAGAGAGGCGTGAACCTTCAGTGTGCACACGCAGAAAGGAGAATTCATGAAAAGTGATCCCAATCTAGCAGTCAGTGCTTAGATAAATGAGAAAAAAAATGAGGGGAAAAAAAGAGAAAAAGAAAAAGACATTATCTCTCAGTTATGTTTTCTATCTTAAGGATTTATCCAAATCTTCGTCAACACGATCTAAGAACATTTTGTTTTTCTTTCTGCTTAACTTGCTTTAAACTTTTAAACTATTTTGGTATCATTCTTTAGCATGGGCAGAGAGAAGGTTTTTTAAAAAGGGTTCTTTGGGGATCATTAAATATAGTTTTTAATCTGTTTCACTTGATTTTTATTTTAGTAATACCCAGAGGAATATTCATCTATGAATCAGTCTGAAATAATGGAGCTTGCAATAATTGTATTTTGGAGAAATAGGTCAGTTCACAGCTGCCACCAAAAAGGTAACATCTTGTAGCAATAGTTCTTTCTGAAGGTCGGTCATCAAAACTGTTGCTAAATCACCCAGTCCATGTGTTTTAAACTTGACATTAATGGTTAGAAACCTACACATGTAGTTTTTTTGGGGGGGCGGTGCAAATTTTTGAAGAACAATACTTTAGGTTAAGGTAGATGGGGAGTTTGGGGCCAAAATTCCATCAATAATATTACTCCAGTGCACTTCACCTGAGTTGAGAAAGGTCATATAGGTTCTTCCCCAATTATGAACACTTGACTGATGAACTTTCATACACACAATTCAGTACCTGTAGCCTGAACCCTCTTCCTGCCCTCCGGGTTTTTCCTGGGACACCGGAGAGGGCATGAGATGCTGCTGCCACCTGGTGGTCAACAGGGGTAACTAACATTTACCCCCACGCTGTTCTCTCCCGGGCATCCTCCATCCAGTTCAGTCCATGTCTGCTGTGTTCAGTAAACATTTACTGAGCTTACGTGAGGGCCAGGCATTGTGATCATTCCTCAGGGGACACGCCTGTCCCTGTCTACTTTTCCTTTTTTACCATTTACAATTTAGTTTATTTAATCTCATGCAATTGCTTTCTTGGGAACGGACTCATTCCCTTTTACCCTCTCTGTCCCCCATCCTCGCTCAGTTCTTTGTCGGTTCCTTTAGAAATGGTTAGCTCTCTTCTCCTTCTTGCTTAGCTTCCATCTGGGCACCACCAATGACACTAACCATGTCTTAAAGCGAAAATGTTATGCTGTTAGACATTATTCCAAAGAAAAAGGAAATCATACAATTTATAATTTTTCCACAGACTTCTAAAGGCTTCAAAAGGGCCCAGAGTTTCACAAAAGACGCTTTTTGTCTTCCTGTCTAATTGCATCTACACTATTTTTATTCATCTTTCCTGAGGCACCAACATTGAAGAAAAATATTTCTAATTCTTTTCATCCATTTTCTATTTTCTAGCCATAGTAAATTTTCCTTTCTCTTTTTTTATTTCTGTATTATTCTTTATACAACTGTATTTGATAAAGAACATATTAAATAGATATAAAAGAGAAAAACTGTGATACATACTTAATAGCATTTACCATGATGCCGACTAGCAACGTATCAGACACGCTCTTTCCTTTTTCTCCAGCAACTTTTCTGATTTTGCACCAAGCTGAGCACGCACAGTGAGCTGTGAAAATGAACAATGGTCGGGGACAGCTAAGTTAAAAGTCAGATTCCAAATATTTGGAGGGGAAAAAATTAAATGGTCGTGTTCTCTGGTGAAGACACTGATCGTTTAGCAGAATTTTGGAATCAGCCACGCGTGTAAGGAAAATGTAAATGCAGATTTGGGGGCTCCTCCTGTGACTCCCTCCTTTCCATAAATTTTCCTTTTTCTATTTCTCAGCTCATTGTGGGTTACATCAGCTTGTTTGAGATTGTTAGTAAGCATAATCATCATTGATAAAACCGCTTTTAGGGAAAATTCATTTGAATTCAAACAAGTAGCTAAAAGCTTTTGAAATGTAGTCCACTTCAACAAGAGACGTATCTGCAATTAAAAAACATAAATTAGGGGCTATTTTGTTTATAATATTAAAAAGATTTGTAACTTCATAGTTTAACTTATCACGGAATCTCTAAATAACGTGATCTCCTGAATGCATTTAAATTGTGATTCAATTGTAAAACATTTAGAAATAGAAGTTGCTATAAATCCAGTGGGGGTAAACACAGAGCCAGTAAGAATCAAAGAATTTGGGAAGAATCACACAATTTCAGGATTCTGTTAGTTCCACTAAGTGTGCACATATCAAATAGTCTTATTTGTAATCAAAGCATTTGGGAAGACTAATTATAATAAGAACTATGTAACCTTCAAATAAATTCCTAGAATTCCTGGTGGGATTGCTAAATCAAAGGGTATATACATTTGTAATTTTGATAGATATTGCCAAGTTTCCCTCCATAGAGATTATACCAATTACATTTGTATCCATTTTTAAATCCCCAAAGACGTCATTATTATTGGTTGATACAGTCAGTGTTTATTAAATTTATCCAAACATTTATGGTTTCCTTTGCTATTCATTCCTTCCTCATCTCTGGCCCTCCATATGGGATTATTTTCCTTTTTAAAAGTACATCCCTGGACTTCCCTGGTGGCGCAGTGGTTAAGATGCCACCGGCCAATGCAGCAGACACGGGTTCGAGTCCTGGTCCGGGAAGATCCCACATGCCGCCGCAGAGCAACTAAGCCCATGCGCCACAACTACCGAGCCTGCGCTCTAGAGCCCGCGAGCCACAACTACTGAGCCCATGCACCACAACTACTGAAGCCCGTGCGCCTACAGCCCGTTCTCCGCAACAAGAGAAGCCACCGCAATGAGAAGCCCGCCCACCGCAACGAAGAGTAGCCCCCCGTCGCCACAACTAGAGAAAGCCTGTGCACAGCAACAAAGACCCAACGCAGCCAAAAATAAATAAATAAAATTAATTTAAAAGTATATCCCTCAGAATTTCCTTTAGTGAGTTTCTGCTGTGGTGAACTCTCTGTTTTGTTTGAATGAAAATGTCTTTATTTGTCCTCCTCCCTGAAATAATTCTAGTCTGACAATTATGGTCTCTTAGCACGTTGAAAAATCTCATCCTTTAAGCTTCCTTTGTTGCTGTTAAGGACTTAGGTCTCAGTCTGACTGTAACTCTTTCCAAGGTAATTCATGTTTCCCCCTCTGGTTGCTTTTAAGGTCTTTCGCTTTGGATTTTAAAATAATTGATATTGTCTTAGGGTTTTTCAGAAACTTCCTTTGCTTTGTTTTAGTTTCCTTTGATGTGTCTAGATGTGGATTTTCTTTTTCCTGTTTAATATTTGATGAACTCCTTAAATCTGTGGATTTGTCTCTTTTATTAGTCATTAGTTATTATCCTTTTAAATATGGTCTCTTGCTTATTTATTTCATCCTCTCTAGACTCTCAATAAATGTATATCAGACCCTCCTCTTCTATCTTCTATGCCTTTAATCCTCTCTTCTGTATTTTTTGTCTTCTGTGCTGCGTTCTAGATAATTTCTTCTGACCAACATCAACATCCGGTTCAGGAATGTTCTCTTTAGCTCTGTCTCGCCTGCTGTTAAACTCTTTTTGACTAATTAATTTCAGTTACAGAGTTTTTCAACTTTAGAGGTTCTATTTGTTTCTTTGTTAATGCAATGTTTATAGTTTCTGGTTTCCTGGAGATATTTTCAAGCTAGTTTTTTACTCCTTGACGCATAAAAGCAGCTGCTTCGCAGCATATGCCTGGGCATCCCAGTGTCTGAGGTGTCTGTGGCGGCCATGAACATGCACCTCTCAGATATCTGGCGACTAAGAGCATAAATAGCTGTTGGCACCAGCTGCTGTGCTCTGGTGCCCATGACCACATTCACGCAGAGGACACGTCCAGGCACAGCAAGGACCCGGAGGAAAACCTGTTTATGGGAGACACGAGACTCCTTTGACAGGTGACTTTGGCTCAAGGACTCCCCTCTGGCCTTACTGAACTTTCTTAGCACTGCGTTGCAGTTTAAGACTCTCCCACCTAACCTTCCACCCTTCCTTGTCTCCTTCACAGGGGCCTGAACTGCAGTGCGGTAGGTCCCTAAGCCCCCGCCATTCCCTTTATGCTTCTTCGTTTTCCTTCACGGGCATTTCCCCTCATAAATCCTTGCATGTCTAGTCTTGTCTTGGTGTCTGCTTCCTGGAGCACCTCAACTAGCCCGAGTGGTACCAGGAATAACCCAAGACGGTAGATGAGAAATGTGCATCTGAGATTGCCCCACGCACTGCTAAGTGGACCAAGAGGACGCCAACCCGGTTGGGCAGTGGGGCACGAACCGTCCTTGGCACAGGGTGGAGGCTTAATTACTAACGATTTCATCAGTGGTGATGTGAAAAAGTGCCCCAGTGCCAGGGCTACACCAATGATGCAGGCACTCAAGCGATATGGGGGAGCCATACCTACAAAAACAGAGTTGACTGATTACTGTTAAATTGTACTGGTGCCCTGCAGAGGGATAATGAGAAACTGAGGGCAGTTAATGGCTAAGTGTGAGAGGCTCAGTGGTAACTTACAGAGGGGCCCTTCTCTCCTGCAGTGGAAGAGAAGATGCAGTGGAGAGTAGGCTGAAGACAGCTGTTAGAGACATCTGCAAGCTTAGCCATGGCAGGCCTGTAACACAAAAATTTGAGCCCCGTTGGGGAAAACCTGAGACTCTGAAACATACGATGGGGTCACCTGAATGGATGCCCTGCACGTGTCAGCTCTGTGACCACCAGCTACCTCCATCCTCCAGGCTCACAGAGGTGCCCACCCTTCCCCAGTCAGAGTTAGCACTTGTGCTAGATGGGAAGACACTGCATAGACCTTGCCTACGAGGCAACTGTTGTCCCCTCTTGGGGGTCCCCACCTCTTCTCCTGGCAGTCAGAATGATCACTAGGGTTACATCCCAGTGCAACCCAGCTGAAGATGGGCTGGGCATGATAAGGAAGGAAAGAGACCATACACCAAAATAATGACAGGAAGCATCCAGCATCTGCTGGCAAGAGCCAGGGGGGCAGCCCTGGAATTAAATTTTAAAGATGCTCAATCAAGGCTAGTGGAATCTGGGACTAGATAAGCAATTTCTTGGGAGATGGGATTTAATATCCTGGCAAGAACCCCAGGGGATGGGGAGAATTCCTTGCTGGGATAGCTCCTGGAAGCCTGGAGAAAGGGATGACCAGTACGCAGCTAAGTGGAAAGACCTGAGGTACCCAGGCAAACGGTAGAGTCAGGAGACGCTGGGATGGACGGATGGTCTCACTTCAATGAGACGGGATGACCAAGAAGTCTCTGTGAGACACACATACTCTAGAGGGTGGGAAATGAACCCTGTGAAGACTCAGAGCCCTGCCATTGGACAGAAGACTTTAGAGCTCAGAGATCTGGCACATCCTGGGACATCTCCTCTAAAATAACATCGCAGCCCAGGGCTCAAACCCGTGCCCCCTGCATTGGCAGGTGGATTCTTAACCACTGTGCCACCAGGGAAGCCCTCTTGCAGTTTCTAAAAACTACTTACATGTTGGAGCTGATTGAAAAAGAGTAAAGGTATTACATTTTGAGTATTTTGCAAACAAAAAGGATTTTGAATGGCCCTGTTGTTAGGCATGAGAAATATATTTCCAGTGTTATTTTGACTTTTAGTAACTCTTTGAATGACATAACCCTTCTGATTGTGCCTCAGAAGAGTGGCCATGGAGGAAAATTTGTATTTCTTTTGTGAGCTTCGGTGAAAAGAAATCCACAGAATTCCATCTTAAGTTTAGGTAGCCTGAAGACTAAAGAGATTTGCTTATTTCTGGTTTTCTTGATTACTTTTGTTAGATTTTTAAATTTTATTTTGGAGCATTTTATAATAGCTACGGAGTCAGTTTGCCTCGGAATGAATCCTGGCCTCTATTTATGAGCTACGTGAAATTGGGCAAACAATTTGTTATCTTTCTGTCTCAGTTTCTTCTCCTGTAACAAGGGTAGATAATAATATGTACTTCATGGAGCTGTTGTAAGGAACAAATCAGATGATGTCTGTAAAGTGCCTAGCTCAATAAAGCTTAGCTGTCCTTGTCATTTTTAATGGTTGAAAAATATCCCACTCTATGACTATCATAACTTATTTAGCCAACTGCCCATTGATAGATATTTACATTGCTTCTAATATTTTTGCTGTAATAAACAAAATTTGGTAAATATATGAAGATGTGGAGCAAAGGGATTTCTTATATACTGTTAGTGGGAGTGTAAATAGGTATCAACCCTTTAGGAAATAGTTTGACACTACTCTGTAAAGTTGAATATGAACATACCATGTGACTCACTAATTCCATGCCTAGGCATACATCCTAGAGAAACTGTTACATATCTGTGCCAGGAGATTTGTGTAAGAACATGCATAGCAGCCTTGTTCTTGGTAGCCCTAATGGAAAGGACCCAAATGTCCAACAGCAGTAGACTGGATAAAGGTGGCCTTGGAAACAAATGAACTACCACTACATGCAACCCAGGAGAAACTCACAAGCATTTGACATTTGACAAACAAAGCAGGTCATATCCTAAAATTCATATGGAATCTCAAGGGACCCTAATACTCAAAATAATCTTGAAAAAGAAGAAAAAGTTGGAGGTCTCACACATCCTGGTTTCAAAACTTACTAGAAACCTCTAGTAATCACAAGACTTTGCTGCTGGCTGAAAGACAGACATATAGACCAATGGAACAGAATAGACAGCTAAGAAGTCAACCTTTACGTGTACACTCAAATGATTGTCGACAACCATTCAATGAGAAAAGGACAGTCTCTTCAACACATGTGATGGGAAAACTGGGTATAGACAGGCAGAGAATGAACGTGGACTCTTACCTTACACCATACGCAAAAATTAACTCAAAATGAATCAAAGACCTAAAACTATAAAACTCTTTGAAGAAAACATAGCGGAAAAGCTTCTTGAACTCTGGACTTGGCAAAGATTTCTTGGATATGACACCAAAAACACAGACAAAAAATGAGATCGAAATTAAAGAGTTCTGTGCATCAAAGGACAAAATTAGCAGAGAAAAAAACAACCTACAGAATGGGAGAAACATTTGCGAATTATATATCTGATAAGGAGTTAATATCCAGACTATATAAAGAACTTCTGAAACACAACAACAAAAAAACAAGCAACCCAATTAAAACATGGAGAAGGGACTTGAATAAACATTTATCAAAAAAAAGATACACAAATGGCAATAGACACATGAAAAAAATGCTCAACATTATTAATCATTAGTGCAAATCAACACTAGTGAGATACTACCTTACATCCATCAGTATGGCCACAAAAAAAAAAAACAAACAAACAGAAAAGAACAAGTGTTGATGAGAATGTGGAGAGATTGGAACCTTTGTGCACTGTTAGTAGGAATTTAAAGCAGTGCTACTGCCGTGGAAGACAGTGTGGCAGTGCCTCAAACAATTAAAACTAGAACTACCATGTGATCCAGCAATTCCTCTTTTGTGTATATACTGAAAAGAATTGAAAGCAAGGACTCGAAGACATATTTGTACATCCATGTTCATAGCAGCATTATTCACAACAGCCAAAATGTGGAAGGAACCCAAGTATCCATCAATGGATAAATAGGTAATCAAAATGCGGTATACATATATACAATGGAATGTTTTTCAGCTTTAAAAAGTAATGAAATTCTGATACATGCTACAGCATGGAGACCTTGAGGACATTATGCTAAGGGAAATAAGCCAGTCAATAAAGGACAAATACTGTATGATTCCCCTTATTTGAGGTACCTGGATTAGTAAAATGCATAGAGACAGAAGTAGAATGGTGGTTGCTAGGAGCTTGGGGGCAGTGGGGAATGAGGAATTACTGTGTAACAGGCACAGAGTTTCCACTTCGTGAGACAAAAATAAAAATAAAAATAAACAGACAATAAAAATAAAAAAATAAATAAAATTTTAAAAGCATCAGGTGAATTTCTTTTAACCTAAATAATTCAGTTCAGCGTGGAAAGGAAAGATGTGCTTAACAAATACCTAACTTAAAACTCTGCTTGAAAGTGTTTCTGGTGACCGACCAGGCAGGCGTCATCAGTATTATCACCCACAAGAATTTGCTGGGCACTCACGATGTGCTTTATCTGAGATGAATGCTGTGATTTCTGATGAAAAAAATCCTTGAAGCATATTATTCACTAGTAGCCAGGCAACTTTTTGCATTCCAAGAACTTCAAATAAAATATAAACAACTTCAGATTCTCTTGAGTATTAAAGACAAAAATAATACACACCATGCCCACAGCATCTAAAGAGCTGGATGCTCTCCCCTGGGATGAGGAGCTGGGAAGCACATGGTCAACATCAAGGATTTGGAGGAGGTTATCGCCGTAAAATATGAAGGATCAGCAATAGAATAAGGAAGTAAATCCTGGTAGAGTGAGAGGGCGATTACTATATTGCAGCGCTAATGAACGAATTACAGCTACACATGACAACCTGGACGAACCAATGCTAAGGGGGAAACATGTCACAAAAGAATATAAACATCATGATTTTATTTAAAAGTCCATATGATGTTCATAAGTATGCAAAGCTATTCTGTATTGTTGGGAATGCATATTTGGGGGAAAATAATGAGAGCGTGACCTGCATAGGGAGGAAGGGGCAGGGGGCGACTAGGAAATGATGGTTAGGGAGCTGCTCTCTGACAACTGTCATTTGCTGTTTCTTGACTTGGGTCATGGTTACACCTGTGCTTGTGTTAGACTCTACGTTTGTATCTGTTATATGGCTCAAAGCATCAATAAAAAGCATGACGGCATTTTATTCGTTGTGAGAAACGTGAAGATGGAGCCCATAATGTTTTGCTGTGGCGATTTTCCTCTCGAGCCGCCCAGACCTTTCTAAGATACTGACTTTCATGAACTAGAAAAGTCTTTTCTTTCTCTTGATCAGACCAGGGGCACATCAATGGGGGAGAGGGGAGGGTGTGTGTTGTTTTCTTGGTTTTTCTTTCTCTTTCTATTGCTATTTCTCCTTCCTTGGCTATAAGGAGAGAGTTGAGCCCAACGAGAGTCTTTTCCGCCTGTCAATACAGGGGACACGGGTTCGAGCCCTGGTCCAGGAAGATCCCACGTGCCGCGGAGAAACTAAGCCCATGCGCCACAACTACTAAGCCTGCGCTCTAGAGCCCATGAGCCACAACCACTGAGCCCACGTGCCACAACTACTGAAGCCCGCGCGCCTAGAGCCCGTGCTCCACAACAAGAGAGGCCACTGCAATGAGAAACCCGCGCACCGCAATGAAGAGTAGCCCCCGCTCACCGCAACTAGAGAAAGCCCACGCGCAGCAACGAGGACCCAAAGCAGCTAAAAATAAATAAATAAAATAATTTTTTTTAAAAAAAGAGCCTTTCCAAAGACTTCGTTTTTTTTAGAAACGTGTGTGTGTGCGCATGTCTGACCCGTGAAAGGATAAAATTAAACCCTTGGTGACAGCCACTGTACATAACTTAGTGCTAAAGAACAGGTCTTCTGAAGAGCAATTGACATCTGCAGTGTGTCAGGAGTTTGTAATAAATATTCCACACAGGAACACCTGGTTCTCAGGGTCTCGGGAAAGGGGTTTGCCGGAACCTATTCTTGTAAACTGTTGGCAGTCTGCCTCTCTAGTGCAGAAACATTTCATTTCTGTGAACCATCTTGTACTTTAAATGTTCAAAGTGAATCGGTAACTCACAGTAGCAGCAACAAACCTGCCTTAGAAACTGTCCACGTAATAAAAGGAAAAGTGTAAGAGGAACCCATCCACGAAAAACGATCTTCTTCCCATTTCTGAGGGAGTGAGAGAGAGCTGCTGCTCAGAGCAAAAGTTGTTATCAAGAGTTATTTTAAGACTTTATTTTAATGTAATTTGTTTCAGCATTTACTTAAGCCTTTGGGAGAGAGGAAAGGTATATACGATAGTATCACAGAGGGAGGCTTGATTTAAAATATGATCCCATTTTTTGACATAAGCTGTAGATCTAAGCCTTAGGTCTTGACAATATTGTGCATGAAATATATTGAAAACCCACCTCCAGAGAACTCCTCCAAATGCTAATAAAAATGGAACAACTATTCTCTAAAATGTAGAGCTGAGCGCTCAGGAAAGCATCACCCAGAGAAATACCGGGAGCTGTGAGCACATGGCTGGAAGCAGCAGCAAAGTGTCCCTTGGAAATAGAAACTTGGGTTTAACTTTCCTGTGGGTACAAGAAACAGGGTCTTGGGCCTCCTGTGGGCAGAGGTAGGAACTGAGATCCCCCACGTAAATGTGGAGCCCTTGAAAGACAGTAACCTCAGGGAAAGAGTAGATTTGGCAAATACCCACGGTCCCAGCCCACGGATGTCAGTTTATGGTCATTTCTTGGTTTGGGGGTACCTGGACCATGACAGTGCATTTACTTTGACAGACTCTTACCCAAAGAACCATTTAATTTTCCTCTTCAGGAAGAATAAAACTACACTCAGAAGGAAAGACCAAATTACAAGAATAAATAGAAAGCAAACAAATGTATACACTTTGGCTAAATTTAAAACGCACTAGCTAAACTAACAACAATAATGACTAATTTGAGAATATGTGAACAATGTTGTAACTGAGCTACTGGAAAATGTAACATATAAGATTATAGGCATTTTAAAACCCTGGTGACATTTGAAAAGAGAGTGAGGATATTGGTTAACTTTTGGCTTTAAGTCAAATATACATCATGAGTAGTAAGAGTAACTCCTAAAGAATCAATGTAGAACACATAACTTACAAATGAGTTGAAAATAAAAGAGAGAAGTAATGAAAATTACTAATTCACTAGGAGATGGGAAAGGAGAAATAGGAAGCAAAGTATGGAAAGTAGCATGAAAATAAGATGGTGGAAATAGATCCAATATATCAGTAGTTTTAACAAACATAAATGGATACAATATCATTTTAAAATTGTATTTTAAAAATTTGTGCTATATTCTGTATTCAAGAGATATACTTAAATCATAACGACCCAGAAAGGTTAAAAGTAAGGAATCAGAACAAACTGAAACCAAACATACACTATCCAAAACCAAAACAGAAGCAAAAAAGAACAAAACTTGTGAGCTCTACCAATAACGGGCGTCAAGGAGTTGAAGGTGAAAAGCGTTATTGGGGATCATGAAAATCGTTAAATAATGAATGAACTCACCTAAAAATATAATTCTGAAATTGTATGCACCTAATGACGCAGCCTCAAATGTAAAGTGCAGATACTGACAGAAGAGAAATAAACAAAAGCCCCAGGGCAAGGAGAGGTCTTTAGCCACATCACTCTTTGTAATTGACAGATCAGGCAGGCAAGGGTTTAGCAAAGACACATAATGTTTTAATAACACAACAAGTGTGACCCAATTGCTATATAAAAAACCCTGTGCCCCACAGAGAATAGACATAATTTTTACGTATATGTGCAAGATACAGGGTCACAAAGCAAATACCAACAAATACCAAAGCATTTTTATCATATCGGCCACCATTCTCTTACCTCAATGTTATTAACTTGAAATTAATAACAAATAGACAACAAAGTTTCATATATTTTGAAATTTAAAAGAACTTCTAAAACATAGTAGCTAAAAAATTATAATGGAATGATAATTGCTAATGTTAACTGAGCAATGACTGTGCCAGGCACTCTTCAATGCATCTTTCATGGATTAGCCAATGTAATGCTTGTAAAGACCCTGTGCCATAAGAACTATCATTATCTCCATTTACAGTAAATGAAACTGAGGAACAGAGTGGTTCAATATCTTCTCCAGGAGGCAGAACTGAAACGGAGCAGGACCCTAGAGTCCTTGCCCCCCACCCCCAGGTCCTCAGCCCGCCTTTTGTCTGTGGAAAAACTTAAGCCAAAGAATAAGTTTAATCAGAGAAGTGAGAAAATGCAGAAACAAAGGAAAACAGTCAAAAGAGACCAGATAATGATAGTTCAGTCATAAAGCAAAAAGTCAAGGACCTTTAGGTCCTCCTCAAGGGCTATAGATAATATTCTGAGCCGTGTCCTGTGAGCTGTCTTGTAGATACTAAACTCCACCATGTGGAAGAAGTTAACACATGATGACCAGACTGTAGCCATGACATAAGCTGCCACAATTCAGAGAACTGGCCTCAAGGAGATAGGAACAAACCAACCCAGGAACTGAAGACTAACTGTACTTGAAACAATCAAGATGACGCTGGTCAGACCACCGATGATCAATTTCAAGATGACGGTCAGAGCTGACTGTGCTGTTTCTGCATGTAGCCCCCTCCCTTCACCTATAAAAGCTCTTGCCCCCTGACTGTCAGTGGGGAGGGGGCGTCAGCTTTTGGACAGGAGTCCGCCCTCCCCACCAAGGTTGCGGGCATCCAAAATAAAGCAAACTTTCCTTTCCACCAACCTGGCCTCTCTATTGAGCTTTTGAGCAGCAAGCGGCCAGATGCCACTTTCGGTTACAGAACCATCCTCTTTATCACAACCCAAAACTGCTTCTCCACTTAGAAAATAAGTCTGTAACTGAATGATCATGAAAATAAAACATGTAGAAATACGCAGGGTCCATCAAAAGTGGTAGTGACTAGGATATTTATAATCGTAAATGCCATAGCTTAGCAAAAAAAAAAAAAAAAGACTGGAAAAAGAATGAGATATACACTCAGTAGGATGAACCTGAAAATAGGAGATACAAGGAATTAATAGAAAGCCTAAATTAATAAAATAGAAAACAAAGAAACAGTAAAGAAGATTATAAAAACCAAAGCTGATTCACTGCAAAGTGGTAAGGCCTGCAAGTAAGATGGAGCAGGAAAAACAGGAGATGAAGCGCACACACCACAGACAACGCACTAAGACTAAGCAAGGCAAATTGCCAAGAGGGAGCAGAGGCCTTGAAAACCAGGGCAGAGTGCTATTCACAGCTCAATGCCAATGCTGGGAACATGTAAATGGACAATTTCCCCAAATAAATATAACTTATCAGAAGGGACTGGAAAAGGAACAGAAAAGCTGAATATCAAAAGCCATGGAAGAATTTTATCAGTAGTTAAAAACCGACCAAAAACCCTAACCCCAGAAGTCTTAAGTGTATAACAAATGATTATCTGGATGATATAATAGGAGCGCTTAAATAGCAAATGAGGCAACGCTTCCCAGCTCAGACCAGAATAGTTGAAGAAAGGAAAGTTACAAAGACTCTCATCTGCAAACATTGGTACAAAAATCCTAAGTAAATTTTGGCAAACTGAGCTTTGGCAATATAGAAATAAAGGAATATATCATGAACAAATTGGATTAATTGCAGAGTGCAAAGATGGTTTAAAATTAGAAAATTGCTTTTATGTAATTTGTCACATTAACAGATTAAAAGAGAAAAAGCTAGAACATCTGGGAAAACACAGATACAGCACTTGATAAAATTCAACATCAGTTCATGATAACACTTTGTTTTTATAAAAACAGGAATAGAAAAGAACTTGCTTGACCTATTTTTTTTTTTTAATTTCCCAAGAAAATTAAAATCTGAAACCAATTTAGCAGAATACTGGGCCCAGGTGTTTGTAGTGTAATTCTCTGAACTTGGTTTTTGGTTTGTTTTGGTTTGGTTTGGTTTGGGATCATCTAGAATTTAAATGGAAAAATAATTGAAATAATAAAGGAAATGATGGCATAGAAAATTTATAAAATAGAGACACTGATGAAACAAGAGAAAATAAATGATCACTAAAAAAATAAATAAGAGGACCATTATAGACACCACATTTTAGACGTTGTGTTAGTCCGTTCAGGCTGCTTTAACAAAATACCACCAACCAGGTGGCTTATAGACAACAGAAATGTGTTCCTCACAGTTCTGGAGGCTGGAGGTCCAAGGTCAAGACGCTGGTAGATTCAGTGCTGGTGAGGGGGGTGATCTGCTTCCTGGTTCATAGGCAGCTGTCTTTTCACTGTGTTCTCACGTGGTGGAAGGGGGTGAGGGACATTTTTGGGGTCTCTTGTAGAAGAGTGCTAATCCTATTCACGAGGGCGCTGCCTCTCCCAAAAGCGCCACCTCCTAATACGGTTACATTGGGCATCAGATTTCAACAGATGAATTTTGGAGGGACATAAACATTCAGTCTGTGGCAAATGGTTAGCCAATAAAAATAAAGGGTTCAGAGAATTGGGAAATGGAAAAGAAGGCGTGAAAACTTACAAGACATGGAAAAAGAAGGACTAGGGAGAACAACAGAAGTTCATCTAGATGAAAAGTAGAAGGAATCAAAATGGCAGTTCGAATCTAGTAAAATAGGTTTGTGGGAACAAGGAGTGTTAATTTTAAAAAAATAAGAGGAAGAAGAGGAGGAGAGGAAGGGAAAAAATATACCACTCACCCTGTTAATATATTAAGCAGAACACTTCCTTTCGGGACCAAGGGTTTTTCACCTCACCTGGGCTGGAGAGCTAACATCATGCTATGCTCCCGCTATGGCTTTTTTGTGGAACCAGAGAGCTGTCAGCTGGGCACATCTCTAATTGAGGTGCAGACACTGAACGTGCACACAGACAGTGGCCCGACCACACGTGAACACAGAACGTTGATCCACAAACCTGCAGCAACTAGCCCAGGAATTCGGGCTGCTCTAAGTAGGACTTACAGGAAGTCAGGCTACTCTCCGGGAGCAGTGCAGGGAACCAAACAATAACCTCTGTACCAATCAGTTCAAAGTGGCCAGGACTTGAATAATAACTGACAGCTTCCTTAATTTTGTCCCTGCTTCCATCTTAGCACCAACCAGAGAAAGCCACACATACACCCCTAACTGATCACATAAGATGGCCCGCTCCTAGTTACTCCATCTACAGCTTCCTCGGGCCAGCAGCCTCCAGTCAGCACACACCTGAAGCCTTCCTTTCTTTCCTCTAATGAAGCTGTCCCACTCCTCTGCTGCCTTTGGTCTCTGCCAAAACACAGGTGTTGACTCCCATGTTACAGCAAAGCTCTGGGTATATCACCTCTGCTTGACCTCATTTGGTTGGTCTTCATTTATTTCTGCACAATCAGGACATTAAGTTTACATTGAGTGTCTGCTACAAAGGCACATTCTGGTGGAGAACATCTAGGACCTGGACCCAAGAGAGCAGATGAGCTGGTTGGGAAGCTAATACAGCAAAACAACAGCATGTAAAACTGAACAGTTTTTGACATAACCGTATAAATTGATGAGGCTGATTACCATAAACTTTGACTGATTCCTGCTACACCATGAGCTCCTTTAGGGAGAGCACCATGACTATACTGTTTCACAAAATTCTCAGACTGGCTTGAGCAGAAATGGGAAGTTCTTTCACCTGCCCAAGATGTCCTGTTGGACATGGCTTCCGGGTTGGTCTGACAGAGAGGAGAAACAATGTCAGCAGGATTCTCCTCTCCACCGTGCATCCCCTAGGCTGGCTCCTTGCTCAGGTTTTATGGTGGTAACTCCTGGGCCCACTTCCCAGAAGCTCTGGGCTTCTGCATCCGGGTTGCAAGATGCTGCAGGGAAAGGCAAGCTTCACACGTTTGCACCCGAACTTGATAAAGAGTGTAAGCCTCTCCTTCCCAGAAGCCTCAGCCAGTGTCTTCACGTCCTCCTGGGTCCTCTTGGGTTGAATCCCCACCTCTGAAGCAAGGAAGATGGGAAGTGGTGATTGGCGTGAGCCTATGTGAACTCACTCTTGCAGTCAGAGGTGGATGGGATCAGTCTCATACAAATCTCATAAATAGGCGAGCAGAAGTGGTTTTCCAAAGGAGGCTGGGAGTAATGCTTCCCAATGAGAGAACATGGAGACTAGTTAAGAAACATCATACTGTCTCTACTTGCATAACTTGCATTCATTTACCCAACGAAGTATTCTGAGCTGTGCTTACTTGTGCTTCCCAACAATGTGCTGTGCTTTGGGGATTCAGACGTAAGATACACTGGCCCTACCATTGAGGAACTTATCATAACAGAGTGGAGGCGGAAAAATAAGCATTTAGATGCAATAGTGTGAAAAGCTCTGATAAGGGATGCAGAGGGTTCCATGGGAACGACCCCTTTAAGGTAGCACAGAACAGGAGGAGAAAAAGAAAGACGGAGGTGGGGGGAGGAGCGAGATGAGGAAAGCTTTCCAAAAGGGGTGGAGCCTGAGCTG
This sequence comes from Leucopleurus acutus, assembly GCF_964270905.1. Lineage (NCBI taxonomy): Eukaryota > Metazoa > Chordata > Mammalia > Artiodactyla > Delphinidae > Leucopleurus > Leucopleurus acutus. The sequence goes on from NC_139163.1 coordinate 27,540, forward strand.
AGTTTTTACCACCTGTAGTCATTAGCCTTGCCTGTGTGGGAGCATCTTCAAATGCACAGAAACCTAAGACTGCATGGCCCATCTGGGGAATTTAAGTAGCTCAACACGACTGCAGAGTTTGGTGAAGAAAGGGGGGTGTTTTGAAAGTTGAATGAATAAGCAGGATCCTGACCGTAAAAGGCCTTAAATACCCAATGAAGAAGATTGGATATTATTCGGAAGGCAGAAGGAAGCCACTGAAGGATTTCAAGCAGATTTATATTTTAGAAAAATGACGCTGAAGAATAGCTTGGGGATATGTCTTTCGGAGGTGGAGGGTGGGAGAGGAAGCAATGCAAAAGGCAGGGAACCAGCTGGAATCTGTCACAGTCAGACCTGAGGAGGACCTGAAATGAGGGAGGAGAAAGAGAGCTGGACTCAAAGGGACAAACGTAAGAAGCAATGAAGGAGAAGGAACAGCAGGATGGGTTGGGTGTCTCTTGCCGTCTATCAAACCGTCCCAGAAGATTATAGCTGAAATCAAGAAGTTGATTGATGTGTTTCTTTTTGGTAGTTTGGGCGGGGCCTGGAGGGAACAGCTCATCTATGCTCTACTTGGCCTTAGCTGCGGCTCCTTGACTGAGGTTGGAGGACACGTTTCCAAGATGGCCCGTGGAACATCAATGCATATGGGTGATGAGTTAGTGCTGGCTGCCAGCCGCGTTGGGAGCGTGAATGTAAAATCAAGCTGCCGACACCTCTGCTTAAGCTAAACCGGGGCGGCGCGGCCCTGTTCTTTCTATATGTGCCCGCATCCGCACCATTTCCTCTGACTCTAAGCGCTGCCACGCTCTGGCGCATCCCTTGACCCGTGGCCCAGAGCATCCCCACTGCAGTGGCCACTCTGTCCTCACTTGAAACGTCCCAGATCTGGAACCAGCCTGATTCCTGGCAGGTGGGAATCTAAGGAGTCCTAGCCTGGTCTCTGGATAGTCTAGCATCTTAAGACCTTTCCATTCATCCCTCCATCCATTCAAAAAATATTTCTACTGGTCTTCATGTTGCCTAGTCATGTATTTGGTAAGACCTTGCCATGCTGACTTTTTATTTGGTTTATTCATTAGATTCTTGCCTTATACCTTATGACTAAGGCCAACCTTGTACTCACTTTCTTGTTTCAAATTTCCTGGGTAGTAGGAAATTTCTTCTGCCTGGTATTCCAGTTCCTCTGGAAACCAAACCCTACTTGTTCTTGTCACCTTGGGGTGGAGGGAAGTTCAAGTGCCGATCCTTAAGCTCTCCAGGCCTCAATTCTGTCATATGACCTTTAAGGTCCTCGTGTGAATCGCTGCCCACGTGCCGTTGCTGAACCTTTGGCTCCTGCCCATTTCTCCGGGTGCTCGCTGTCCCGGCTGTTTCCTTTCTGTTTGCTCTGGCAGAAGTTACTCCAGGGCTTGGCTCCCTGTGGTCTGGCCTGGTGCCTTGGCTTAGCCCAGATTCCTGCTTTCTGCAGAAGGAGGACATTTCCCATCCAGCCCCCAGCGGGGCCAAGTGGATGGGAGGTGGTTTCTGCTCTTGAGGCATGTTTAACACAGAGAAAGAAACAGATAGGAAATCCTTAGCTACAGTGCTAGGTAGACAGAGCTGGGAGGGTGAGGTCTCAGGGTCGCAGAGGAGGATCTCATGGGACCATCAAGGATGGGGGGCCTAAGTCACCGGGGGATTTTTCTACCTGTTGTCAGGAATAGATGGCTTTGTTTCAGGAACTGTGGTGTCTGCTGTCTTCCTGGACTTTGTATCATCTTCCCTCGCCCTTGCTTTTTAGAGTGTCTGTTCTCTTTGTAGTCGGAGCCGTGTCTCCTATTCCTAGCTTATTGGCTAAACGCAGACAAATGTGTCCTGAGCTCCGACCAGAACAGACTCACTAGTCTCCAGCTTTCCCGCGACGTTGGTGCGTTCCCGAGTTCACAGACTCACACCGCTCGGCTGGGAGGTGGCAGCGGGGAGCCAGGATTGAAGCTGGGGCAGCCTCAGGGTGGCAGTTTTAGCCAGAAGGCGGCCAAGGGGGTTCCGTGCCAAGCGAGCTAGTGTGACAAATCTGAGGAGTTAGGAAAGGACAGAGATGTGAGAATAAACAGCAAAGTCTGTGACCAAGAAATTTGAAGGTGGGCTTGGGCAAGGGGAGAGAAGTAGCTCTCCAGTGACACAGCGAATGCAGGCTATACCGTGAGCCCTTGTTCTATGTTTGCTCATTGAGGACGGAGCTGCCCTCTGCAGAGCGAAGCGTGGAAATGTCTGCGTAGGCTTCAGGGATAGGGCAGTGACTTCAAGAGATTTGGCTTAAATACTGACCCCTCTGCGTTAACGCTTTTCAATGTATGTTTTCTGCTTTCCAACATACCCTGAAGCCCCATGAAGGAAGCACCAGTCCCATCTCTTATATTCCAACATTTAACCCAATGCTCTCCACAAAATGCTTCTTTTTATAATGTGAAAGAAAAGAAACAAGAAAGTTGATTCGGTGGGAAGATAAATTCCGGGCCTTGGTAGGGATGGAATGGGGCCCTAATGCTTACACTGGGGATTTCCAGGTGGATGAAACTGCTACATTCTCCTGAGTCCTGTGGGACTGCAGGAGTGGCCCACACTGCCTGGTTGGAAGACGGTGGGCCTCCTTGCGTGGAGACCATGTGGTAAGAGGGTGCCTTACAGGACAAACCTTGTCTTCCTCAGGATCTGCCTGCACCTCTGATCCTGGCCACAAGATCCATAAGTAGGGCCGAATATCAGCCCAACCTGACTGGGGGAGAGCTGAGCCCGCTAAGGGGCCAGAGGGATTCTGTACCAAAGCGGCTACAGAACCTGGCCATGGCGTCCCGGCAGGACCCCGGGAGCGTGCCTGCAGGAGGGCGCTGCCCACAGCTGGCTAAGGGAGAGTGTGTCCGCGTGGGCCCTCTCCTGTCACGCAGGATTTAACTCCCAGGCAAGGGCTCCAGGGGTCGGCTCTAACATCCTGCTTGGATGACTTCTAGGAACTTGGAAAAAGTGTCGGCCTGCATAAGATGAGGTCAAGGTGGCAGAACTGCCATAGCAGACTCTGGAGCAAAAGAACCACTCAGAGAAGTAGGCGTGAGAGAATAGGTCCCTCTGTACGATCAGCCCACCGTGTTCCCTGGTGATGAGAAATGCCTGGGCAAGGGGCACCAGCATCGCTGAGAGACTGGGTGGTGGCTTCCTCCTGCAGACCAGGGCTGACAGTGGAGGTGCTCGTACAGAGCTGCTCTCTCTGGTAGCAGTAGGGACAACGGGATCCCCAAACTAACAGAGGCCAGGCGGCAGCACTTAATAATTGTCAGAAGCTAGATGGCATGATTGCTGTAAGGACAATAAGTTTATAATGACATGAGGGTGTTGGTTTGTGGAGGCTAGTCTATGGGGGGGTCTGTAGTGGCTAATAGAACACGCGGTTTCTAGGGGCAAGATAAATGGGCAGCCAGCAAGGGGCTTGCTTAACATACTGAATAAAAGCCTCAGTGCAGTTTTAAGCTTTAAAAAGAGATCAGTTTCGTGGCCTGGGTTCAATCCCTGATTGGGGAACTGAGATCCCGCAAGCCCCTCGGCGCGGCCAAAAAAAAAAAAGAGAGAGAGAGATCAGGATTGGGTATGAGGAGGCCAAAGTCAGCCGTCTCCAATGCAAAGGTACAACCTCTTGCACAATTTCAAGACCTAAGCCGGTTTTCAACCCAGAGTTCATTGACTGAAGGAGAGGCCAGGTCCCCATTGGTAAGGTCCCGGTATATATAGTATATACAGAAACTGTGGCCACCCATGTAGGTACCATATACGAGAAAGAGGGGAACACCCAGATCTCCCCAGGGCTGTTAGATACTGCAGTGGAGTTAACACTGATACCCTGGGAGCCAAATGCCCAGGTGACCTCTCTGTGAGAGCAGGGAAACGTGGGTGTCAGAAAATAAAGTCATTGATAAAGTCTGCGTCACACTGGGTCCACATATCCCGTCCACACCCTCACCTCCACCTCCCACCCCAATGGCTATTTTCCTGGTTCCAGGATACAGAATCAGATGCTCACACTTGGCAACCGGCAGAATTCTCACGATGACTCCCAGACTGTGGAATAAGAACTATCACAGTGGGAAAGGCCAAGTGGACGCTATTAAAACTACCCCCTCTGACCACGACAGTAAATGTCTCTTTTCAGAAGGATCGCAGAGATTAGTGCCACCCTCGAAGACTTACACGTCTGGCCAAATCATTCAAAATGGTGGCTCTCTTTGGAATCCCATTTTCATGCACCAGACCGGCCCCCGGAAAATCTGGATGGATTATGGCAGATGACGGTCGGCGGTCACAAGCGTAACATGCAATACCCCCATTTTAGCTGCTGTTCTGGATATCGTATCTTTACTAGAGCAGATTACCTAGGACTGATAGATGGTATGCGGCTATTAATCTGGAAAATGCATTCTTTCCACCCTCATCAGGAAGGGGGATCAGTTCTCATTCCGTGGGAACTAGAGTTTGCTTTCACTGTCTTGCCCAGAACTATGTTATTCTCCTGCTGTAGCTTATTCCTAATAACTATCAGGTTTTTGGGAATGGCAGCAAGTATTTGAGGGTTTATCACCTAGTTCTGTATATTAAGATAGAACATAAACCTAGAAAATATGATAAGCTTTTCAGCTAAAGTCTATGCTCATTATTCCGCGGGAGCCTAACCCCACAAGCCCATCATTGTCAAAGCTGTAAGACTCAGAGTTTTGACTTGAGAGATGGTAGTAAATATACTTCTATTAAATTTCCGGCAGCACGTCACTGGAAATCATTACATGGTTGTTATGCATACTAATAAGTTTATGAAAATTGTCCAAAAACTGAAAGCTTGGGCAATCCCTTTGCTTTAAATGACCAGTGTACCTCGGTGTAGAAAAGCAGGTCTACACTCACAGTCATTTCTTTTTTTTCACACAAGGTCACTTATAGTGGTGGCAATTTGATTACATATTTCACTATTTCTTTCAATACTCATTAAGATCAAAAGGCGTCTCTTTGTCCACCAACTGTTCTCCATGAATAAAGAGAGGACAGATTGACTAAATCGTCGTTTAATGGGTTAAATAAACATTAACTAAACAAGAAAATACCTGTTTACGTAGCATGGCTTTTCAGAGTTACATAGAATCAAAAGCCATAGAGAACGTCTTCCCTGAGGATATATTGCACATATGCTGGGAGCAGATCTGCCCTCTGTTCCTCAGTGCTCTTCTCCAACAGGAAACAGAAATATCTCACAGCAGGTGAACGTGGCAGCCATTACTCTTTCACTCTGTCTGCCATTGACCTAGCGTGATGTCCACCAGTAGCCTTGGATAGAGGCATTTTGCCAAGAATTGTTCTGCTTTCTCTTTATGCATAATATTGGCCATTAACTTCTGGGCTGGTTTTACATTTCTCTTTTTTAAAATTGAATACGTTTGGCATATAACATTGTGTGAATTTAAGGTGGGCAATGTGTACATTTGATACATTTATATATTGTAATGGTCTGTTACTGTCACTATCTGTTCTTTTCTTTAAGGATAAAATTAATCAGATTTTTACTTGGAAAGCAACATTATGCTTTCATTCCAGAAAGCCTTGTATGGATACTAGAAAGGTCACTGATTGGTCTGAAAATGATGCAAAAATTCTGATGGCTTTGTGTTATCATGCAACAAAATTTCAGTACAGGCAGTGCCCAGGGGCAAAGAGTGAATGGACTACTAGTTGAATGAAATCCAATTTTCAGATATTTATTATCCGTCGTCCTATTCACACTTTTATTTTCCAGTGCTTGTAGGAAATCACCACCTTCGCAGACTCAGTTGTCCCGGCATGCACGAATTCACGTTCTATATTTGTACTGGGGTCTCGTTTATTATACATGTGTGTGATGTTGTTTTGAGTCGTGGTATGTATGTTATTATTTCATTATTGTTTTTATACTTCAATCAACCACTCTGAGCCACTAATCCACTTTTGTGAAATGGAGCGAAGATTCAACATGTGAGTCAGGATAAAAGGCGTGTTTCGGTAAGCACTACCACGTGAGTGGTTTGGAAGCACAGAAACCAGAAGGTAGCAGACCCTGTTTACTGGATCAAGCTCCCTCCAAAATGATCAGCACAGTGTGCGGCTTCTGTGCAGCCTCTAAACTCATAATATTTTTAGTTCTTTCATGGCATTTCCGCAAAAATCACAGTTGATCTTGCATTTAAAGTGCATGACATAATATATAAGAACAACATTGCTTTGTAGCTTTTCCTCTGCAGCTTCCTGCAGACTGCTTGATAGTCTACAGGGAGGTGACCTGTGGTCTGTGGGTTTCCGCCTTTCCCACTCCAAGGATTAGAGAAATATCTGCCTATATTTTTAAAAAGTTTTTCTCATAGTTTCATTTTTTTACATTTAATTCTTTAATTCTCTGGACTTTATTTTGGCATATGAAAAGATGTGAGTATCTTTCTCATCCCTCAAAAAGTTAGCTTATTACTTAGGGTTATTCACTGAATAATTTTCATTTTCTTCATTTATTTCAAATGCCACGTTTTTTGCATCTACTTTCTTATATACCTAGGCACAACTTCTGGGGCTCCAGTCATACTGGCTGCATGTGGATCTTTCTTTTCTGTTCCACTCACTGGTTCCTCCTTCTATTCTTACATCTGCACCAGATGACTTTATATATGCTTAATAGGTTTTAATATTTGGTAGTGCAAAGTCCACCTAATTTTTCTCCTACTGTCAAATTTTTATTGGCTATTCTTTCCCAAGGGATGTGTGTATTACTTAGTGATTTTTGATTTGGGTTTTGACTTTTATGCACTTGACTATGAGAGCATTCTCCAAATATGGGATGTTTTTCTCCTTGTAGTCTTATTATTACTATTAACAGGCAATTTAAATAAGATAAAAAAGCATTATCTCATCTTTGCCATCTCAGTTTCTGAGGGTGCTCCCAACATGAAACATTTTATAAGAACCCCTTCATATTGTGACTTTAAGTTTTCCTAGTCTGGGATGCTGAGAAGAATGACCTGATGTGGATCTCATCAACCAATGCAATATGCTGACTTTTTTCTCCCGTGGCTTGTGGAAATAGTGCCACAATATACGGACCAAAGCAATTATGATTCAGACTACATTTCTGGGGTGCTAAAATAGCCAACTGAAAAGTGAACAATTTAGTCAGCCAATCAGTTTCTTTGTTTCTGTGGTCCTAAGCAATCAAATGTCTCCCACACTCCACCCACCCCGACCCAAACCACCTTCTTGAATTAGCTAACTCAGCAAGTTCAGTTTGGGCACCAGGAGGCCCAACTTTAAAGTAGCAGCTTATTAAAAAGTACACACCAAAAACCTGTGGGTCTTGCTAAGCGTGTAATTAGCCCTTGGGAAGCAGGCTCTTTTACATTCTGCAGTGATGCTTCACAGCTTTCATTACAACAAATACCCGTGACCCCTGTTGCCTAACTGTAAACAGTGCTAGTTACCAGACTCATTAGGAAACTAGCAGATGGCTTCTGAAGCCCTTGCTGGAGTTGGAATCCACTGGCAGCCTGCAACACACAAATATTTATCTTTAAACAGTATAAAATATGTCAGAAGGGGTCTGCGATCTGTTTTTGTTAGTATTAAGTGCAGTCTGATCCTAACAAGAAAAATTTCTTCGATTACACTTTTTTGTTTGTTTGTTGCTTACCCTATGTGAACTGATTCTCCAAATTTTTTTCTGGCTTCCCTTTTAGAAGAACAAAGTTTTCTCAACTTCTCACTTTTATCTTTTACTTATTCCACAAATATTTATTAAACTCCTACTATGAGCTAAGCTAAAATATTAGAGATGCAATGATGAATACGCTATAGTAGATGCTCAATAAATATGTACTGTAAAAATTAAACTGAAGGTCAGTTTTATTTTATATAGTGATGCTCTTCAGCTAAATAGTACTTGAACACTGTTTCCTAGACATAGAACCATACCATTTTTGTCTATAAACATTTCCTTAAACTATAAAGTGTTAGAAATTAGAGAAAGTGTTAAAAACTTTTCTTAGTCCAACACATGAAATTTTCAGAGCTAAGACTCACCCAGATAATTCCGTGGCAATTAACTGAGTACTTACTGTGTTTCAGCACTTACCTATGATAAGGACTTTATTTCCTCACTTAATTCTGTATTGTTTAAACAATCCATGGGGAAGGTACTATTTTCCCATTTTACAGATAAGATTAACTTCCAAATGTTAATCGAGCTGCCCAAGTTCTCCCGGTGGCAGAGCCCAAATTCAAAAGGAAGCAGTCTGACATGAGACCCCATACTACTTTGAACTATTTTGCATTAATTTCAACAGCTTTCGCATCTAGACCTCCGTATACCTACAACAGTCTGTTCCTACCCAGCATTTTGGGGGAGAGCATATTACTAGTACTTAACTGTTCAGACTTCGGAGCCAGCCTGCTTGGTTCAATCAGATCTTGGCTCTGCCATTTAAAGCTGTGTGACTTTGAACAAATTACTTGATCTCACTTTGCCTTGTTTTCTTCATTTAGAAATTAAAGATAATTATAATACCTACTTCATAGGGCTGACGTGAGGATTAAAGGACTTAATGTAATACGTGCAAAGCGCTTAAGAGAGCGTGTAGGGCCAACGGTCATGCTATTATTATACAATTAGCTGTAACTGCTGTTACTATTGTCATAGTTGTGGAAGAGTCAGTCGCTCCTATTTGAGCTCAACGCGGCCATACAGCAATCCAGGCCCAGTGTTGCTACACCTTCTGATTTTTAAAGAGAAGATGGAAACCTAGGTTTTGGGTGTTTTTTTTTTTAAATGTGAGTTCTCTTATTTTTAAATGTTAGCACCTAATGCAAATTTTCAAAACTGCTGAGCGAGCCAAAGAAATTGTGTCTGTGGGCCGTATTCAGGCTGTCATAGCCCGTTGTGGCCTCTGGTGGAAGAACGGCAGTGAAAACCCACAGAATAAGGACCAGGGAATGCAGACATGTGGGTGGGGAAGGTCCTGGCCACTTGGATACCCAGGTCTTTGGGAGATTCAGTCACTCGGCCTAGAATTTTATAGACTTGACCAGGTCTGACGGGCTTGGTTCCCGCCATTGTGTTTCTAACTAGTAAGAACACCCCTCATGTATTCTTCTCCCCTGAAAGATGATCAATTTGAATCAATTACTTAAAACAAAACAAAAAGGGATTGAATGGTGAAGGAAAGTTTACAAGATTTCCATTTTCAGAAACTATAATCCTCACATTATCCACAGAAAAAGAGTTGCTTAGAATGAAAAAAGCAGAACAAAAACAAAAGTGTGCTATGAGTTTCCATGGCAATTAAAACGATCATGTATCATATATTTATTTCCATTTCTGTGATGGTTATACCAGTGTGTCTGGGCTTGGTCATAATATACTGTGGTCCATAAGGCAACACTTAACTATTTTCAAAATGAATCTAACTGAAAGTTAGTTTATCTGCCAAGTGTACCAGCACTCAAGTCCTTTACAACCTGACTGTCTGCAGTCACAGCAGAAGTCACACTGGCCTGGACTCCTGCCCCAGCCCGGCTCCCTACACCCATTCCAGCTGTTCTAGCAGCCGCCCAGGGATGCACTCCAGCTGATACAAATGTCCTGAGGTAGATACTTGGCTTGAAAAGCTCAGCTGTGGTTAATGAGCAGCCATTTTAAAGAATAAATAAATAAAAGGATTCATAGGATTAAGAAACACTGTGTGGTCAAGAGATGTCAGTGAAAGGAAATAGGATGGTCTGTGTGTGCTGCCACACCTTTCCTCCATGCTGTCCAGAAGGACTGAATATACTTACCACTCAAGAGGGAAAATATCCTACACAAGGGGTTTCAGTCTCTCTCTTCTCTGTTGAAGAATGCCAAGCTCAGCATTGTGTTTTTATGAGTAATAACTTGTCCTATTCATTCATTTGTTAATTGATGTAACAAACATTCACTCCTCTCCTACCACGTCCAAGGCACGGGGGTGCGGGGGTGAGGGGAGCTGCAGATACAACAGTGAGTGAGATACAGTTCTTGCCCTCAAGCAGCTCAGGAGCCGGTGGGAGAGGCAGACGAGTGGAAACAAGATGCATGGAGATGAGAGCTGGGAGAGGGGAAACCAGAGGAGGCCTCACAGAGGAAGAGGCATCCATCTCCTTTACTGTGCGGTGACGTCTGATCTTCAAATGCAGCAGCTCGGTCTGTCTGATTAGAAGGCAGAATGGCCAGCCCTGAGAAGCCTCCTGCAGTTGGAAGGAGTCCGAACCGGAAGGAAGGGCTCCCCGGGGGTATCATAGGAGCACAGCCTGCTCTGAGCTCTCCACCTCCTCCAGGACACGTCCTACCTTGACAGTGCTGTGGTGTGGGGACCCCGCAGGCCAAGTGCACACCGGGGCCCCCTCCCTGCAGACAGCGGAGTGAAGGACACGGCGCTGGTCCTTCCCCCCACCCTCTCCGCTTCCATCATCCTACTTCTGTGTATTGATCTCACCACTGTCTCTCACTTTGGAGTCTCTTCTCTTTCCCCTTTTCTCCCCTCTCCATCAATTGCTCACTTTTCTTCCCAGGGTAGAGCATTTCCTTTTATCTCAGGGCCTGGTGGGTAGGAAAGGGGCTCATGGGACGCCCAGTCCCATGCTGGCTGCAATTAGCAGCTCAGACTCGGCCGCCTTCAGGAGAGGGATGGCCCTGCAAGTGGATCCGATGTGATTTCTTGCCTGTAGGAGGTGAAAGAACAAGCTGCGTCTCCAGAACTGAGCAGAGCTGGTCTCCCATGCAGAAGGAAAATCTTTCCTCTAGATACCGGTCCCAGCCTGTCTCTGTTCTGTGTGTGGCATTAGGGGGGTTCAGAGATACCAGTGTCTCTAGGCGGCCGAAAGGTTGCACTGTTCCAGAGAGGAAAGGCTAAATGAGCATGTCACACGCAAAATGCGATTGTGCTGATGGCACAATTGTCGGGTGGAGGTGCTCGGGGGACTAATGACTTGAGCTGGAGTGAAAACAAGAATGAAAGATTTGTATTCCACCTGCACTCCCTCGAATCACACTGCCCTATGGGAGCCATCAATAATTCATGATATTACCACGCAGCAGAGGACCCCAGAGATGCGCACATATGGATGAATACTTCTCCATTTTTACTGCACTTTTAAAGCATGCCAAAAAATATTAAAAGCTCATGAAAGAAAAGAACTTGGCTTAATGGTGACTGATCTCATCCCTGAACACGGTCCATGGTACCACAAGTTTACCAGCCATCTGTGCTGATTGGGACAGTCCCATTTCTCACTAGCTGCGGTCCCAGATGTCTGGACGTTCCAGATAAACTCTTGGGTTTGGGGATTAGCTTTTAACGGGAGGAACACAGTCTTAGGAGACTAAATTCCATTTGATTCCAGAAATACCTCGAGGAAAGAAGTAGACGTTGGTAAATAAGACGCTGAATTTGTCAGTTGATGATTTATTTTACCAAGCAATGCCGATTGACCTCTTGAGCTTAAAGTTGATTCCTCACGTTGTGGCTTGGCCAGGGCAGACCACACCACAGCCAAGCCCTCACTGGCTCATAACGCCTACTCGTCCAGCCAGCTGTGCTGAAGCTTTGCTGCTCAGCAGCAGGCAGGGCACACATCGCTCTGTGCTTCCTCGTTCAGGAGGGAAATAGGCTTCTAGTCTTCTAATAAATAATTCTAGTTAGTCCCCCACGCCCACCCCCAACACGTACACACAAAACCAAGAGGAAGCACAGAGAAGGAAGCCATCCCCTGACGATGCTGACAGGTAGAGTTGACCAGGTCTAGCTGTGCATGGCAGGGGCAGGCGTGCTCCCCGGCGCACTCAACCCCAGCTCTAGGCAGAGGTCAGGAGGACGAGCGCCGCTCCGGATGATGGATCTAACAGCGGTCCTAGAAGCCGCGTGGAGTTGGGGAAGCAGTACTTTGAAGTACCTGGCTCAGGGATATGGAGGAGGCCACTCTGGAAAGTCACCAGGCCGCCCTCAGACTATGTGCAAGCTGGAAGATGAACCTTTAGGAAACCCTACGTCACTGAGATTAGAGGATTTGTTACCCGAGCTTATCATCACCTACTACATGAATAGCTTGTTGAGGAAATTCCCTGGCCCTTCAGTGATTAGGACTCTGTGCTTTCCCTGCCGAGGGCCCGGGTTTGATCCCTGGTGGGGGAGCTAAGATCCCCCCCAGCCATGTGGTGTGGCCAAAAAAGAAAAAAAGAAAAAAGAGTGGACAGTTGATCTTTTCCTAAAACAAAACCACAAATCCGTAAGTATACTTATTGTGCCCCAATTTCATGCAAGGCAGCCTAAGGGTGAGATCCCTCCCTGGAGAGTAGTTTCTCCTTGGGAGACTCTGACTCACCAGCCATTGTTCCCAGGGGTGCCCAAGGACACCCCTAAACTCTGAAGGCTGGTGACAGTCCCATTCAGGAATATCCATCACTCACCACCAACTCTTGTGGGGAAAGCATTGTCTCTGATGCCAGAAACTCAAATTACGTTTGATATTTAACATCATTTAATCCTATCTATTTACTTATTTAAAACAACTGATTTTCTTAGTTTGAAGTGCGCATTAAAGCACATTTTGTACTTGCTGGCAGATTAGTAACTTTTGAAACACAACATTTGATGTAATTTCAGATGCCTCATTTTCTTCCCAAATTAGATTGCCATAAAGCCCTACTGCTGCTCCCATCACAAAACTTCCAAAGCATCCCTCTCCTTGCACCTTCACTCCTAATGGGCCAAATTTTAAAACTAACTCTGACTTTTGGGTGTGTAGTAAGGGGTGGGTGGAGCAGAGCAGAGAAAGCCAGTTATCTCTGAAAGTTTCATGAGAGGCTCGCTTGTTATAAAATCCTTTTGAGTGGGTACCTGTTGGAGCTTATCCTTGGAAAGAGAGAACGAATGCTTTCTATTTTGTTGGTATCTTCACCATGGAACTTTAAGTAAAGAAGACTGAAAACTGATTGGGGAAGGAAAGAAGGGAGAAGAGAGTGATGATTGTTTTCAATTCTCAAGTGCAAAGAAATTTCAGTGAGCTGTAAACTTTGAGTGCATGTATAACTTTTTATTTTCCCTTGATGTATGATTACGTTTACTAGCTCTTTTGTTTTAATAGATCTTAATTGGAGTATAATTGCTTCACAAACTGTGTTAGCTTCTGTTGTACAACAAAGTGAATCAGCCATATGCATACACATGTCCCCATATCCCCTCCCTCTTGAGCCTCCCTCCCACCCTCCTTATCCCACCCCTCTAGGTCATCGCAAAGCACCGAGCTGATCTCCCTGTGCTATGCGGCTGCTTCCCACTAGCTATTTTACATTTGGTGGTGTATATATGTCCATGCCACTCTCACTTCGCCCCAGCTTCCCCCTCCCCTACCATGTCCTCAAGTCCATTCTCTATATCTACGTCTTTATTCCTGCCCTGCCACTAGGTTTATCAGTACCACTTTTTTTTTTTAGATTCCATATATATGTGTTAGCATACGGTATTTGTTTTTCTCTTTCTGACTTACCTCACTCTTGATCGTTGACATTTACACACCAGTTGTAGCAGCAACATATGTTACATTCATTTGCAAATTAGCTTCCAATCTAGTATATCTCCAGAAAAGGGAATAAAATCCTACTAAAGAACACAAGACGGCTCTCATAAACCAGAATATTCTATTTTTGACAGAAACTAAAGGGAAGCGGGAGAGAGGAGAACTGAAGATTTGCTAAGCATTTAACGTGAAGGGCGCTCGCTGCTGTAATGTTGCTACACATTTCATCCTGTAATTCTCACCACAGCTCTCAAGGCAGAAAAGATCCCCGTTCTATACACGAGGAGCCTGAGCCTTGAGGAAACGTGGGCATCCCTGCATCCAGCTGCTCTCACCGGGAAGCGCGGCGCTTGCTCGCGGGCCCTGGTGAGTCTCACGCCGGAGCTGGCTCGCTTTGCCGCCCCGCCAGACCGGCCACAGGGAGAGGCCACACCACAGCTCTGTCTTCAAGTCACATCTAGTCCAGCTGGCTCTCCAGAGGAGCGAGGGCATGCATCTTCAACAGGGCCATATTGCCCCCAAGGATGCAGCAGTTGGTTCTTGGGAGCAATAACCTCACAGTTACTATGAAGTACGAGTATACATATAGTACAGAAATAGATATCTAGTCTACCTATGCTATTAAAATTTCGTGGAGGGGAATGATTAGGGAAAAAAGTGTCTAAAAAAATATATATATCCTTGGGCTTCCCTGGTGGCGCAGTGGTTGGGAGTCCGCCTGCCGATGCAGGGGACACGGGTTCGTGCCCCGGTCCGGGAGGATCCCACGTGCCGCGGAGCGGCTGGGCCCGTGAGCCGTGGCCGCTGAGCCTGCGCGTCCGGAGCCTGTGCTCCGCAGCGGGAGAGGCCACAGCAGGGAGAGGCCCGCCTACCGCAAAAAAAAAAAAAAAAAAGAATCTCCTTATGATAATGACGAAAAGGGTTGTGAACACGGGCAAAGGGAGAGAGTAGGGGCACGGGTGGCTGTTAGACCTGCCGTTGTGCACTTGACGGTCTGGAGCCTCCACGGGGGGTGACCTGGAACCCCGGGGCCCTCAGCTCTTTCTCCCCCTTCTGAGCATGGAAGTCCAGAGGAGGCACAGGCCACGGCTGTATGGAGAGTCTGGTGCTAGACGCAACCCAGTCCTTTCACTCTCTAGCTCTTGTTGGGAACGTTGCTGGCGGATTCATCCCACACACAGCAACGGCAAAACGTCTCGGAGGAAATGAACAGGCGCTCCTTTCCTTAAGCAGCGTGGGGACACCTGAGGTGGGAACACTCACTGGGGCAAAGATTCAAAGACCCTCACATCCATCCGGTTCACGGAACCTCTGGATCAGGCCACATGTGGAGCTCTCCAACTGCTTTGGTGTAATTGGCACCAAGGGTGAGGTAGGTGGAAGGCTTTTCAGAGATTGAAACGTATCCTTAGATCTACCTAAAGATTCCTCCACCCAAGTGGGCTTTGAAGCTCTTCGCCTGTGAGCTCAGGGGTTTACCCTCTCGCTCCTACAGGGAACAGCGGAAGTGGCTGCAAGGATGGAATCCTTTTGTATCACTTCCCTGTCTTGACAGAGCAGAATTTAAGACAGGCATCCTCTGCATTATGGCCCTGCTCAACCATCATTTTAAAAACGACATCAGCGGTAGTCCTACGATCAATTAAAAAAAAAAAAAAAGGTGAGAAATGAAAACTAAAGAACAGGGCTCCAATACCTGCACCTTCTCTGCATTGTGATGGGCTACGACGTGTTTTCAGGAACTTCTGTCTTTGTCTTGAGGAAGAGAAAAGACCGTTAACGATTTTTAAATGCAAGACAAAGGAAGACTCTGTTAAGGGTAGGAGGAAAGCTCTACATTTAGGTCACTCACTAGCACACTTAAAAGAAAATGTCTCCAGTGACCATAAATAATTGGATATCTTACAGGGGGCACACAATGCGTCAGATAACTCCCTTCCCCTTTATCTGCGTTTTTGATACCTGGTAGGAGGGAGGGGGAGACACACTTCACAGTGAATGGAGGTAGATAAAAGGGGAAGATCTGACAGTTGCCCTTATTACCGTGCCATATCATTTACCTCAGCCAGGAGTCACTAACGCACCAGGTCACCCCCGAGGTCGAGGGCAAGACGGGGAGTTTACATCGCCAAGCAGGGTAGCTTGCTGGCTGGGGGCACACATCAAATTGTGACAACAAACATGAGAAGAAGATTTATCCAGGTACAGAGATCAAGATAACAGTGCTCTCCTTGCAATATTCTACCACTGTGGTGGAAGGGATGCTTTAAATTTCAACATCAGTTCTTTCTGATCTTTTGAGAAGGGGCAAACACAATTAAAGGTTTAGTGAAATATCCTGTTTCTTTAGAAGTGGGCCTTTCCTAATAATGTATTGTTTCACTAAAGTCTTTCTCTGCACCAACTCCAAATTTCAAGTAGAAATCTCCCCCTCTTTTACGGTGACAAAATATACATAACACAAAGTTTACCATTTTTAAGTGTACAGTTCAGTGGCATCAAGTACATTCGAATTGTTGCACAACCATCTCTATCATCCATCTCCAGAACCTTTCTGTTTTCTTCAACTGAAACTCTGTACCCATTAAATACCAACTCCCCATTCTTCCCATAACTTCATAACCCCCCGCCCCTGATAGCCACTACTCTACTTTCAATTTCTATACATTTGACTAATCTAGGTAACTCATAAAAGTGGAATCATACGACATGTGTCCTTTTGCGTCTGACTTACTTCACTGAGCACAATGCGCACCGGGTTCTTCCATGTTGTAGCGTGTGTCAGAATTGCATTCCTTTTTAAGAGTGACTGACATTCCATTGTATGTCAAGACCACATTTTGTTTATCCAATCATCCGTTGACAGACATCTGGATTATTTCCATCCTTTGGCTATTGTGAATAATGCTGCTGTGAACATGGGTGTATAAGTATCTGTTTGAGTCTCTGCTTTCAATTCTTTCGTATACCCAGAAGTGGAAAGCTAGATCACATGGTGATTCTATGTTTAATTTTTTGAGGAAATACCATGCTGTTTTTCTCCCCCCCTCCCCATTTTTTTTGTACCTTAAACATATGTGACTTTCTTATTGGGCAATATATGAAATTGGTTCTGTACACTGAATAGTTTGAAATAGGTTATAGTTTGCACAACAGCATTGGTTGCCGTTTATAGTCTCCGAACAGTAGGTATCTGGACAGTCAGGTAGCAGGTGAGAGATACCCAGTAAGCATTGTTTCCCATGAGACATTATTCCAGTGAGATCAAGTGTGCAGTCCTTAATGTCAAGCCAAAGACAGCAACAAAGTAGATGTCATTAACCCAGGGTGGCTATTCTCCACTTGGGACATGGGACTTGCAGCCACATAAGAACTCCTATGTGTTCTGAATTCAGTTCACCAGTGCAGAGTTCCCTGAGACCTTGGAGTAGTGGCGGTACAGGGAGATTTGGGAGACCTGGGTGCTAATCTTAATCCTGGCATAAATAATGTGTGACATTGAAAAAGACCTTTAGCCTCTCAGACCCATAGCTTCCCTAAGGACCTTTGAGTTCAGTGTTCTCTAAATTACTTAGAGCTTTGTAATCCTGTGAAGTAACAGTTACCTTGATACTATGCTGTTGTTAAACACTGATGACTCCTTTTTAATCTGCCTCCTTTAATGAATCCAGTAATTTTCAAAAAACCTGTAATAATTCTTCACTTTTTGTTCCCGGTTACTGAAAGCTCGGTTACGGAGGATTTCTAGTTGCAGCAACATTTCAGCAGCTCCACTGGGTGTTTTTGGTTTTGCCTATTTGCTTAGCACTTGTGAGTTTCCCCGGTTTCACCTCTCTCAACATTGTGAGGTCTGAAAAGCACCCTTGGAAAGAGAAAAACATTGGGGGCCTCCCAAAGGCTGGGCAGGTCCAGTGAGTGTCCGTAATTGTACGAAGATACCAATTTCCCTGCAGTTGAAATAAAATTAAGTGCAGAAAATAAGATTTTATGTCTGTACAGAGTCATAGATTATTTTCCTCTCAAAGGCTACTGTGAGATAAATATGATTTCTCAGGTTTTCATGAAAAAATGATTTGAATATTGGGCCTAGAGTTCCAAGTTCAAACTATTTGTTTATTATAGTTCTTGGTATAACAGTGCTTGAAGGCTGACCAAAATTTCTAGGCCATTGAGAAAACCCGTTGATGGGAATTTTTGATTTGCAAGAAAGACAATACCAACTTAAAGTATACTTTCCTATTAGCTAAAATCTTGGCCAAGCTTCTGGTAGAAAAGGCTGGTCCTGTGAAATGTGCCCTCCGGGTCCTCTGATTCTGCGAGGGGTTTATTTGTTCTAAATGGTAGGCACAGATGTTTGTGTTTTGTTTCTGACGTTGCTTAACTTTCTGTGACGAATGGTAGGATTTCAAGCAGTCTCAAATTTCTGCGATGATAAGGAAAACCAGCAAATGACTGTGTCACAGCATTAGGGAGATCATGATATGATTAAATAATGAAACTTTTGCACTGCCACTACTGGTAAGGGGGTATTTGTGTTACACTGAAATCTAAAATACAACGAAGTATATAAAATATATATGTATGACAAAGACCAGTGTCCAAAGAATCTATCACCCAAAGGAAAAAAATAGAACATTTCTAGTGCCTGGGAAGGCCCATGTGTCCTTCCTCCAGTACCTCCTACTGTTTTCCCCTGGAGGAGTGGTTTATAGCCCTCATTACACATTAGCATCACCTGAGGGGCTTTTGAACCATACTGATGCCAGTACTGGTTATACGTTAGAACGGGGGATTATTCGAATATAGTATAATATAATAGTCAGCTTTGATTCTATTATGCTGCATATAGCTAAGGGTAAAACCCGCTGCACTAAAGAGTTCTTCTCAAACTTCAATGTGTGTTCAAATCCCCTGAAGATCTTGTTAAAACGTAGCCCCTAAAGGCTTGTACATACTCTGTCAGATTTCTGATCAGGCCATTCATAAAAGGGGATATTAAAGGGCCAATAAACATAAAAAAGGCACTCAATCTCATTATTTTTCAGGGAAATACAAATTAAAACCACAGTGGGTTAAAATTACAATTCACCAAAACGGCCAAAGTTAGAAAGGCTGACACTATTACAGGATGGCAAGGCATGTTTTGTGGTAGCGTAGTGGTACAACCCCTTTGGAAAATTAGCATTATCTATTGAAGTTAAATATATACTTGTATATACCCTATGCCCAAACAATTTCACTATGAGCTAGAGACCCAATAGAATGCATACTCATGTGTTTAAAAGACATTAACAGTAGTGTTCTTACAGCATTAGTCAGCCAAAACTAGAAACAACCAAATCTCCGATTAACATTAGCATGGATAAGTAAATTGTGTTATACTCCTGTGATGGAATGCTATTGGTGATGAAAATGAACAAACTGCTGTTCTACATAACAGCATGGAGGAATCTCACAGACATGATGCTGAGTGAGAGAAGCCAAACACAAAAGAATATATATTATGAATTTGATATATGAGAACATATAGAATCCATTCATATAAAGTTCAAACACAGGCAAAACAAATCTACAGTGTTAGAAGTCAGTGTGGTTGCTAGCTGTGGGGCAGAGGGAAGAAGTAGTGACTGAATGCGGGCAAGGTAAGGGGGGTCTTGGGAATTGGTAATCTTTCTTTTATTAACCTGGATGGAAGTCCCGTGCGAGTATTCACTTGGTTATAGTTCATCGAGCCGAACACTTATGGTCTGTGCCCTTTTCTATATAGTGCACATCACTATACTTCACGTATGCTGTATATGCTATCCACCAATAAAATAGTGTATGTATATGTTTTCAAACCTCGGGCTGGGGAACTGAGCAGGGTTTCAGCTGAAAAGTGCAAATCACTGTCACTTTCGTTGACCGAAGCCTCTAGTAATTTCACCTTACAGCAGCTTTAAAAAATTGCTTTTTTTTAGGAATGAACAAACTTTTAAAGGTTGAATCTGCATACCTAAAGCAATGAAATGATGACAAATGTCAAGGGTCTTCACTTATGCTTTGACATGCAGACATAATGATAATTAAGAAATCTCTCAAATAAAGTTTCTTATCTTCCTTCCTCATTTTTTGAACTCTGGGTTACTTTTCAAATTTACAAATTGCTGCTAAGCACATGCTAGCATTAAGTACATTAACGTTCCTCAGAACAAATGTCACAGTGAATACAAAACCTATCCTTACTTAGAACATATGGCTTTAACAACAGTGATAATTTTTCATGTACCAGAGATGAACAGTTTGGCTTGTGTCTTTTTTTATGAATTCAGTCTGTTCTGGTCCCAAGCTTGTAGTATGCCTCTTTCTCTCTGAGTGGCTCTCAAAAATGAGATGACAATCTGTAGACATTTCCCTTTACCACCAAGGGTCCTAATCTTTTGGAAGACATGGGAACAGATGAAAGTATTTGGTTCTGGGAATGGAAATTACAGATGGATAGAATCCCACTACAGTGAGCTTCACTGGCATTTTCTATTGAGCAATTAGCCCTTGTCCGACTGAAAAGGCTCCCTGCCATGTCCGGCAGGGAATGCATAAGGCAATGTCGGTTTTTATTTATTCCAGAAAAAGAAAATATTTTTTTTATTTTTAGCTTCCTTAAATTCCAGATGAATGTATTCTTTTGCCAAAGAGGATGATTTTCCACATCAAAGGCTAAGACTCTGTATGTGTGTCTGTATACATAGTATGTCCCTTATCTTGTGACTGGAATATAAATGTGACCGTAAATAAAAGGTGTATTAGAGGTACTATTTGTTCCATTAATTTGTTTTACAAATTATTTAAAATCCAGTTAATTTAATCTAAGTTTTAATATAGTGAAGCTACATGCCAGAAGGTTGCGTGACAAAAATGCTATAAATGATATAGTAACTCACCTAAAACAAGATTTTCTCAAAGTAGCACAGACACAATAAAAACCACCAGGTGTCTCTTACTTGGGTATATGCTGTCATTAGTCAAAAGTAAGTACACATGCAAGGAAAAATACTAAGAAAGACTTGTTTTATAAAACTGACCAAAATATTGATGGATACTCTCCTTTTTGTGAACAGTCTCAGACCTTTTAGAATAAAGCATATTGAAGAGCTACCAGTTATTCTGTGTACTTCTGTCACTAGTTTTTCCCAGTCTTTAAAAGGTTATATACTTCTACTCAGACATGCCAAGAACACATGGCTTATTCCTATAATTGTTATAATCTTGTTTCAGACTTCCAGTCTACGTGTATAGTAGGCTTGTGGGAGAGGAGGAAGGATTTGCCAGTTAATGCTTTCTCTTCCAGTTCAAATACACTCCTCCAGGTAAATGCTCAGGTGTTCAGAGTTTTTCCCGCTTGCTTTTTCCTCCTCCAGATGTTGGGTGTAGAGACAAGCTTCAGTGTCCTCTTGGTGGTCAGGAGAGGAGGCCTCAGGTCGGCAAGTTCAGGTCCTGTGCTGTGCTCTGAGCCTTTGTTGCTGTCGGGGTTGAAGTCCCCATTGCCTGCTGCCTGCGTACTGCTGGCAGCCACTGTGCTGTGCTCTGAGCCTTTGTTGCTGTCGGGGTTGAAGTCCCCATCACCTGCTGCCTGCGCACTGCTGGCAGCCACTGTTGACACCTGAGGCTGATGAGCTTGTGGTCTATCCTCTCGGCTGGTCAGGGCTCTGTTGTCGTCGCGTGCCGTCTCAATCCTACCTCAGCTCTTGCCGTTACTGACACTATGACTCTTAATGGTTTCCAGCTTCTGCTTTTGCTTCCTCCCTTCACTCCTTCCTTTCTGCCTTTCTCCCTCCGTGCTCCCTTCCTCCATTTCTCTCTCCCTCCCTTCTGTCTTCTCCTCCACTAATATTTGTTGAGTATCAGCTATGTGTAAAGCACTGCATTAGGTACATGGAGTCCAGGAATAACACTAAGACCCCTGCCCCCTTGGAGCTTACATTTTAATGAGGGGGCTCAAACAATAAGCAACAAGCAGTAAATCGAATAGTATGTTCAAAGGTGATGAGGGCTATGGGAAAAAGAAGAGAAAAATTAAAGCAGGGTAAATGAGGTCACCATGGGGGAACGGGCAGTAAAGCAGTAAAACAGAGTGGATGGAAGAGGCAGGGACAGCCGGGCTTTGTGGTACCCAAAGCTTGTAAAGTTTGGGGGGCTTCCTCCTTAAGAAATAAATGCAAAATTGGGAATTAAAAACTTAGTCCCCAAAGCGAACATTTGTGGAATGAGAAAAGATTATAAGAAATTAGTCACATCAGAGTTATAGGTCCCTATCTTCTGCTTAAACCATTTATCAGAAACGTTTACATAGAAATACTTCCTAACTGTAAACCCGTGTCCTGTTCTCCACACTCGACTACCAGCAACTTCCAGCCCTCATGGAGGCTTGTGTGAGTGATGTGTCCGGCAACTTAAACTTCGCTAGCTTCACACATCACTCTGCCTCTACAGGTGTGTCTCACTGAGAAGGGAAGATTTGTCCAGGACTTGAAGGACAGAGAAATCTGCAAAAGACTGTTCCAGGAAGAGGGAACAGCTAGAGCAAATTCCATAACAGTCTCCACCTGTGCCACCTGGCTGCTTTGTTCATGAGCACTTTTGCAAGCACTGGGGTGGCAAGGATAGAGGCTGGCTAACATCAGCTGGATGAGCCATACCATCTGCCTGGCTGTTTAATGCCCTGTTTGTGGCAGAAGCTCTCTGATAGGCATTACCACGCAATGGAAAGAGCCTCACACTTTGTGTCCACTTCCGTAGGTTCATCCATATGTCTCTTCCCTATAGACCTCCTTGTTCCCTTCCAACCTACCCTCTGATGCCCATAACAAATGTGCCAAAAGTATTCACCACTGCCCAAGAGTCCACATATATACTTACCTTCGACCACTTCTCTCTCGATACAGAGGGATCACTAGGTACAGTGCCCATTGCTTTGCCCAGTGTAATCGTTGCCTTTCAAGGGCATCTCTGAGTGGATCTACAGGGCAGCAGCTGTCTGCTTTAGCTCACTTCAACATAGCCTGTTGACTCATCTTTGAACCAGCCCTTATTTTCTTCTGGTGAACTGGCCGTAGCTGTGAGGTGAGAGAGAAGTGATGGTGCATGAATTCATTTTCTAGGGCTGTTGTAACAGAATATCACAAACCAAGTGGCTTAAAACAACAGAAATTGTGCACTGTACATTGGTGTCTGGCCAATGGTGAGAATGGAGACTGAAATGCACGCAGTGATTTTCAGGACTGCATCTACACAAAGGGAGGACTTCTAGTTGCACAAAGGCTAACAGAGGTTCTGTGGGAGAATTTTAAGGTGCACTGTTGTCATGTAGTTTAGCCCTACTTTATCAGGGGCAGATCCAAGGTTAAGGTGATTTGAAGGTTACCCAAAGATTTTATACCTTAAGCATCCCAATTACTTTGTATCTTTGGAGTCATAGTGGGGTCCAAGAAACAGAAAGCAACATATCCGAGTCAAAAATCAGAAAGAAATTTGGCGGATAAGACTCAACAGCAACAAAGAAATTTTTTATTATGTATTTGTCCAACAAAAAATAAAAACAGGGCTTCCCTGGTGGCACAGTCGTTGAGAATCTGCCTGCTAATGCAGGGGACACGGGTTCGAGCCCTGGCTGGGAAGATCCCACATGCCGCGGAGCAACTAGGCCCGTGAGCCACAACTACTGAGCCTGCACGTCTGGAGCCTGTGCTCTGCAACAAGAGAGGCCGCGATAGTGAGAGGCCCGTGCACCGCGATGAAGAGTGGCCCCCGCTTGCCACAACTAGGGAAAGCCCTCACACAGAAACGAAGACCCAACACAGCCAAAAATAAATTAATTAATTAATTTAAAAAATAAATAAAAACAAATTTCAAGGCACGTCTTGAAAACGGGTGAGGAAGTACCTGAAAAGTTCCCAGTATATTATAGCTGGCAAATGAAAATAATTTATAGTAATTATTACTACCAGTTACATATATATGTACATTTTATTGCTATTTCCTTAATTGATTGCTGTTTCTTATCTAATATTTATTACTTATTTTGTGGATACAAAACTACTCAGAGGGGTCTCAGTATTTATCATTTTATTTTTCTGAACATAAAAATTCATACAGCTTTCACAAGTTTGGGTACAATCCTTGTCCCACAATTCTGTTTTTTTCCTATAAGGTTTTAAGTTATTCAACTATGTATTTCCTACTATGGACTTTTTCAGGATCTTAACTTTCCTGTTCAAGAAGATAATACTGTAGATTCTGCATTATTTATGTGGGCCGTTTTGTCAGTGGCAATTACAGTGTGGTTCACGTCTCATAACTGATTCCCCTTGCTCCTTCCCACCCAGCCTAGCTCAAAATTTCCACTTATTCTTTGATATTTTTTTATTCCTAATATTTAAGATTCTTCTTTTACAACATCTGCATGGCTTTCTGCTTCCCCCATGTCACCACCCTATAGCTGCTATTTAGATTCTTGCAATAGCCTCCTAACTAGTCTTTCTAACTTCAAACAAGTTAGAAAAATTGTTTTTCCCCAAATTCTCCTTTCATCATGTCATTTCCCTGGCCAAAATTTTCAGTGGTGCCCCATCATCTCTAGTAGCAATCTCAAAACTCATTTGATTGTGTACATATCAGTAAAGGTATTTTGAGCATGCACCCCTAGTGTGTCTGTGTCTGTGTGTGTGTGTGTGTGCGCGCACGTGTATTTGTTTATTTATTTATAACTTATACATGTATACTCCTATCTCTACATATACTTAATTAAGCTTAACTTTAAACTCTTTTAGATAAAAATAATTATAAATGGAAGTTCTAATATTTTTCTTCTGCCGTCCTAAAGGAACATTTAGTGCAACTCATTTTGGGTAATTATATGTAGGCAGAATATTTTTAAAACTCAGAGAGGGGGCAGTGGAATGCTGTTCCGCTGTCCGTGGTGCTGAACTATGATTGCACATTACCACATCATTGTATCTCCTGACCTTCGGATACTGGGGATTCCTTTCTAACTTTCCCCCATATTAAAAACAACAACAACAACAACAACTTTCTGTTTATTTTGCTTGTTTGTTTTTGGCCACGCTGCACAGCTTGTGGCTTCTTAGTTCTCCAACCAGGGATTGAAACCGGGCGCTCGGCAGTGAAAGTGTTACGTCCAAACGACCTGGACCTCCAGGGAAGTCCCTCCTCCATATTTCTTAAACAAAAGGAAATGCTATAGACTATGCTCTCAATAGGATTCTAGTTCCTAACGTGGAATTCCAGAGGAGTAAAGATTCTTTTTCCTCCATACTGAAGAGCAAAGTATCTCTTTTCCTTGGAAAGAAGCAGACTGAGAATAAAAAGAAATGGAGGGTTTAAGTAAGTCTCCATATTAGCTGAATCATTTCATTTCTCTGTTGAAAAACACAGTCAAGGAAGATGTTAAAAGAAGATTCTAATACTCATGTTTTCTTAATTTTATAGCTTCATAACCAAGAATGATTGAAAATAGGAGAAAGAAGTACTGTCAAAGATTATACAGTACAATGAAGTTGTACAGTGAGGCTCAAGAATATAAACGTTAGCAGGTACATGAATACTTCTGTGACTGTTGGCTATTAGAAACAGACTGTAAATTTCTGCCTTGAGGAAGATTCTGATGATCTATAAAATGTCAACTGATGTTGTCACAAATCAGTGGTTCACATGAATCTCATAAAGATTGTAGAACCTGCAGCACTTGTTATATAAATGATGAAAGATTATTTCCTCTTTAAATCTCCAGCTAGCTGCAGTTCAACTGAATGCAAATTAGAAAGCTTAAGTGACATCCAGAGTGTTGAAAAATAGTTAGGGGTTTCTCATATAAGTAAAAGTATATTGAGAACTTAGAAAAACAGAACAATATCTTGTTATCAGTGGTTCTACTGTAATGTCATTAGAGAATTTACAACCATTATAGCAAATTCCAGTAGACCATTTTAAAACTTACTTTTTCCTCTCTATGGCAACAACTCTCTGGTCACTTGACACTGAGAAAAACTAGTATTTGATTGTGGATATCACCATCAATGTTCAACTTCAGTATTAACTGTAACATTTGAATACTCAGTGCACTGAAATTCTTCTTTGATGCAAGTTTTTAACATAGATTTCCATTTAATAAATGTTTGTTTGCAAATGTTATGTGCCAGGCCATGCAGATACAGAGATTAAAAAGACAGAGTCTGGGGGCTTCCCTGGTGGTGCAGTGGTTAAGAATCTGCCTGCCAATGCAGGGGACATGGGTTCCAGCCCTGGTCCGGGAAGACCCCACATGCTGCAGAGCAACTAAGCCTGTGCACCACAACTACTGAGCCTGTGCTCTAGAGCTCACAAGCCACAACTACTGAGCTCACGTGCCACAACTACTGAAGCTCACATGCCTAGAGCCTGTGCTCCGCAACAAGAGAAGCCACCACAATGAGAAGCCCGTGCACCACAACGAAGACCCAACACAGCCTAAAATAAATTAATTAATTAATTTAAAAAAAAAAGACAGACTCTGACTTTAGAAATTTCATGATCCAGTGAAGGACACAGACAAGAAGATAAACTAATATCACTATATTATATTGCATGGTAGATGTATAAACAGAATAGCATGTCAGCACATAGAGAAGTACCTAATCAGACTGGGACAGTCTTCCCAGATGAACTGATGCTTCAGCTCACTCTTCCAAGGACAGTAGGAGTCAGCTAGGAAAGCAAATGGAAGAAAGTCATTGCAGAGAAAGAAAGCAGTATATGCAGGGGCAAAGGGGTGTGAGACAGCAGAGCAAGATTTGGAAATTAAATGCACTTCATTATCGTGACACAACAGGTATGAATGGGCAAAATTCAAGATCAGAAAGAGCTATGTAGAGGATTCTAAGGAGTTTGGATGTTCCCTGAGAATAAAGGGGAGGTATTATTAAAGGAATCTGAGCAGTGAGGGGACATGATATTATTTGCATATTAAGAAAGTCCTTCTGACAATAGTGTAAGGAGTAGATTCACAAATAGTCACAAAAAAGGGAGATGATTTTGGAATATCAGAGAAATATTGAGTCATCAATCAAGTCATTGAAAGTGAAGATGGAGAATAACAGATAGATTTAAAAGATATTTAGGCTATAGTTTCAATAGACATAATGAACAATTAATTTTGGGGCAAGGAAGAGAGAAAAGTCTCAGATAATCCCAAAGTTTTGTGTGGGGAAAAAGATATCACTTGCTGAGCACGGGGATGCAGAAGGAGGAACATAGTTGGGGGACAGATAATGTGAGTTTTGGACATGCTGTGCTTGAGTACCTACGGGTCATATAAGCAGAGATGTCCAGCAGGAAGAAGCATACTTGATTTTGAAGCTCTGAAGAGCAATGTTGGCTCAAAGAAGATATTTGGGAGTCTTCAGTGGTAGGTGGAACCATGTGTACGATCCTCAGAGAGAATGCGTAGAATGAAGAGAGAATCAGGTAAAGTATCCAGGGAAAGATAATATTTAAGCAGTGATTGGAGGAAGAGGAACCATCAAAGGAAGAATAAACTTGAGTAAACAGAGAGGTCAGAAGAAAACAAAGAGAATGTGTATCATGGAAGCCAGCAGAGGAGGAGTTTCCAAAAGTGGAAACAGTCAACAGTGACTACGAAGACAGAGTCTGTACCTCACTCGCCCTCGTTGATCATTTTTTGACCAATTGAAATTTATATTCTATTCATATTAGATACTAAATGTAAAAATATTATGTTTAAATAAATTACTTAAAATATACATGGTCAAATTATAGACATTACAGCTAACAATTATGACCAGACCAGTACATCTTCACTCTTTTATTCTTATGGTTATGTCAGAGGCGTTGTTTCTTATTGTGCTTGAAGCAAAGCCTGGAACCATATAGAGCAACTATTCCTGAGATTCCCCAGTGTAAAAATGAAATTTTATGTTCTAGAAATGAACTCTAATATATGACTGAGGGGACCCTTTTGAGAGAGTCTTTATAATGCCATAATATAACTACTTGGCACTCACAAATTCAGCCATTCAGGTTTTTATATTTGTCATAATGTCAGAAATTACCCTGAGGAGTCCAGAGAGTAGAAATACTTTGAATATGATGGAAACATATTCAGAGTTCTCAACACTGTCATGTAAACGTTGAACCTAAATAATTGAATGAGAAAAATACATTTTAAAAGGTTTATTCCATGAGTTAAGGTCATAGCATTTTATAATAATCTCAAAAAGAATGCTGAAATCTAAAACTGGGATACCAGTCTTTCAGGGCTAAAATACAAGTTAGTTGAAACTCAGAAAATTACTTGTTAGATGTGGTGCTTGCATGTGTGTGTATGGGAGTGTGTCAGTTTTATGGGGTGTCTGCCCATGACACATCTAGAATCTAGATTGCCTAAGAGGCAGGATGGCATATATGAGCAGGAAATGGTGCACACCTCCCAAGGGGGTATAAGTTTTAGATGATCTGCTCAGTTTCCTTCTGGTTTCTGAAAGGGGATGCATTGTTTTTTTGTTTTTTGTTTTTAGCTGTGCAGCATGCAGGATCTAGGTTCCCTGACCAGGGATCGAACCCATGCCTCCTGCAGTGGAAGTTCGGAGTCCCAACCACTGGAACGCCAGGGATGCATTCTTATATCCCATATATCTGCTCACTTAAACAAGATGTGGTTTGAACAAAAGTCAACCAACAAAAGTCAACTAGTCACAACTAGTTAATTTGTTAGAAAATAAGTGTAGGCATCATATCTGTGAAAGTTTATGGTGGTTGCCATAAACAACCACCCACAAAACATATACTAGTTCCTTCAACTTATTATCTTGAAAATTTACAAAACTAGAAAAGTTGAAAGAGTAGTGCATTTATTTACCTTTCATCTAGAATCGCCAGTTGTTTAGCCACATTGCTTGATCAGTCTGTATGTAGGACCATTTTTTTAAAAAATAGTTTTCTTTGAACCATTTGAAAATAAGTTGTAGACATCATGACACATATTCCTAAGAATGAGGAAATCTCCTGTATAACCACAGCAGCATTAGCAAACCCAAGAAGTGTAACACTGGTATAATAATCTTATCTACCCATGTTTAGATCTCCCCAGTTGTCCCTTTAATAGCCAGGATCTAATCAAGAGTCACACACTACATTTAATTATCATGTCTCCTTAGTCTCCTTCAACCTAGAACAATCTCCCACCTATTTTCTCTGTTGGTGCTGTTTATGACATGGATATGTTTAAAGAATCAAACTAGTTGTCTTGTAGACTATCCTACAATCTGAATTTGTGTGTTAACAGTTCACTAGGGCTACTGTAACAAAGTACCACAAACCAGGTGGCTTGAAACAACAGAAATTTGTTGATTCACAGTTCTGGAGGCTAGAAGTCCAAGATCAAGGAGTTGACAGGGCCACACTCCCTCCAAAGGCTCTAGAGGAGAATCCTTTCTTTCTTCTGCCAGCTTCTGGTGGCTCTTGGTGTTCCTTGGCCTTGGATAACATAACTCCAATCTCTGCCTTTGTGTCTTCACATGGTGATCTTATGAGGACACCACTTGTTGGATTTAAGGTCCACCCTACTCCAGTATGACCTTATTTTGACCTAACTAATTATATCTGCAAAGACCCTATTTCCAAATAAGGTCACATTGTGAGGTACTGGGGGTTAGGGCCTCAACATATGAATTTTGAGGAAAACACAATTCAACCTGTAATAGTGTGATTGTTTCGTATGATTCAATTGAGCTTGAAGATTTTTGTCGAGAATATTTCGTAAGTGATGTGGGGTACTTCCAACTGAATCAGTTTGTCCCATTATTGGCGATGTTAAATTTGTTCACTTAGGGTGGGGTCTGCCAGATTTCTTTTGTTATTAATAAGTAATTAATAAGTAATCTGTGAGGGTGGGAAAAAAACAAGACAAGGTGAAAAGCAAGTCATTATTTGGAAGCTCCTACACAGGTAGGAGAGGGGAAGAGTGAGACAGGGCAGGAAAGCAGCCTGTGTGGGGAAGAGCATCAAGCTACTCATCGCTGTGGTTGCGAGCTTAATCCCACTGGGAGTCAGTGCGGAACAGAATACTTTCTCAGTCCCCAGCTGGGGGCCACTGGGGTGGGGCTGAGTTGCTTAATTCTCTGGAATTTCCACCCTCCCCTGCTGCAGGCAGAGCTGGCTCTGGGACTGGAGAAAGCCCTGAGGCCTTTGGGTGCTTGTGCTTCACATTGTCAAGGCTGAGGCGATGGCCAAGGCACAGACACCACCTGCTACAATCGCCTGCCTTTACTTATTTATTTATTTATAGTTGATTTACAGTGTTATGTTAGTTCCTAGTATACATCAACGTGATTAAGAATATATATATGGAATGTATATGTACATGGAATATATTTATGGAATATATATATGTACACATGTGTATATATATATATATATATATTCTTTTTCAGATTTTTTTCTATTATAGGTTATTACAAGATGTTGAATATAGATCCCCGTGCAGTACAGTAGGTCCTTCTTGTTAATCTATTTTATACATAGTAGTGTGTATCTGTTAATCCCAAACTCCTAATTTATTCCTCCCCTGTCCTCTCCCCTTTAGTAACCATAAATTTGTTTTCTGTCTGTGAGTCTATTTCTGTTTCATAAATAAGTTCATTTGTACCATGTTTTTAGATTCCACATATAAGTAATATCATATGATATTTGTTTTTCTCTGTCTGACTTACTTCACTTAATATGA
Organism: Leucopleurus acutus; assembly: GCF_964270905.1. Taxonomy (NCBI): domain Eukaryota; kingdom Metazoa; phylum Chordata; class Mammalia; order Artiodactyla; family Delphinidae; genus Leucopleurus; species Leucopleurus acutus. The sequence goes on from NC_139163.1 coordinate 57,952, forward strand.
TAATCTCTATGTCCATCCATGTGGACTTGCAAATGGCATTATTTCATTCTTGTTTATGGCTGAGTAATATTCCACTATGGTGACCTTTTAAACTTACTTTATGAGCAAGTTATAGACCTCAGCTACTTGGTCTTTAGCCATACTTTTAAGAGTTTTCCCTATACAGTGTCCTGCCTTGTCAATTTCAATTAATTTTGATTTCATTTTGATGACCTTTGGAACCAGAGTTAAGAAAGAATCCACTACTCACACTCTACAGATTCTGAGTTATCAGTGACATGGCAGGGGAGCAAGGGAGTGAAGTGAATTACCGGATGGCCAAGAATGAATGGTGAAGAAACGCATATGGTACAACTGAAGGCTGGGAATGTGTCCTTCTCCCTCTCTACACAAGCTTGCCGTACGTCCTGCTGCTGCCCTGTAGCCCACACTGAGGACAGCTCTCTGAGTAGCGGTCAAGGCCTGGTCCTGTCACGGACTGAATTGTTTTCCCCAAAAATACAGATGATGAAGCTTAATCCCCAAGGTGACTGTATTCAGAGGTAGGGCTTTTAAGGAAGTAGTGAAGGTGAGGTCATACGGGTGGGGCCCTAAGGATATGACTGGTACCCTTCTAAGAAGAAGAAGAGACACCAAGGATGCGAGGACACAGAGGAAAGGCCGTGTGAGGGAGCAGCAAGAAGGTGGCTACCTGCAAGCCGAGGAGAGAGGTCTCACCAGAAGCCAACCCTGCCGCCACCTTCATCTTAAACTTCCAGCCTCCAGAACCATGAGAACATAAATTCCTGTTGTTTAAGCCACCATGTCTGTGGTAATTGCCATGGCAACCCTAGCAAACAAATAGAAACGGTTGTGCTTGCTTCCTCTTTTCTCAGCTCATTTACCCTCTTATATCCCTCTTTTAACTTAAAGGAAGAGATACCTTACTTCCTGGCTCTAAATCCCTTTTCCTGCCCAGGAGGTAGTTTATTCCCAAACATATCCCATTTGCTGTCTTTCCAATTCTTTAAGAAAATAAGGTAGAATGTAAATCATAAATAGATAATAAATAACATTCTTTTCTTTTTCTTCTATTATCTTCACCCTCTCCTTCGCCAAAGACTCTGTTCCTTTTCTGGCCTGAGGCATGCGGATGGCTCTCAAGTAAAGCCTGCCAGGACAGGAGGGCAGGTAGTGGTGTATTTATCACCGAAAGGAAGATGCTCTTACCATGAGTTAACTACAAACATGAATCTAAAGCAGTGCTTCTCAAATAATTTCTGAAAAAAACCCAAAACGAAACAGAATTGCTGGGCTCCCCTGGTGGTGCAGTGGTTGAGAGTCCGCCTGCCGATGCAGGGGACACGGGTTCGTGTCCCGGTCCGGGAAGATCCCACATGCCGCGGAGTGAGCCATGGCCGCTGAGCCTGCGCGTCCGGAGCCTGTGCTCCGCAACGGGAGAGGCCACAACAGTGAGACGCCCGCATACCGCAAAAAAAAAAAAAAAACAGAATTGCCCCCCACAACCCCTACCAGATCTATAGTTTTGTAAAATAGGATAAAAATGAATTTCTAGAAAAAAATAAAGACATACAAAATACAAGTCCCAACTTTCAACAGACAGAAAATTACTCTGTCAAATTGCTTTTGAAGTTTCTAAACCATTGTTTCTGTACTTGCCACATACACTTAACAAATAGTTCAAGGACAGGCACTGGTGTATGGACCACACTTTGAGGACAACAGTTTCAAAGGACAGGTGAATTATTTCCTTCCTTTCTCATTGGTTCCTATCATCTCATTCAGAGTCAGCCGAGCTATGTCTAGGAGAGCTTCTTCCCTTTGACTCTCTCTCTCTCTTTTTCTGCACCTCTGCCTTCCTGTTGGAGTTCATCCTACCAGACTTTCCTGTATGGTCAAGGGCATGGAGAATTGAGTTATCCTAGGAGGATCTTGGGAAGACCGCTAGTCCTCTGTAAGAATTAGGTTTCTCAAATCCCTCTGATTGGAGCGTCTATAAGATAGACCACTCTCTCTCTCGCTAAGATCGATAGCCTGGCGTATTTGACTCTCTGATCAATCTCACTTTTCTGAAACTCTTCCTCTGTCTCCTTCATATCAGTCTATCCATGGACAGTCAGACTGGCAATGTGTCAGATGAAACTAGGGTAACAGATTTCTGGGTCTAGGGACTTCACCATCTGTAATGGTAAGTGGGAGGGCAGAGAGATTGGCAGAGATTCCTGGAACTCTTAAAGAGGCTTGGAGCCTAAAGATCTACATAATTTACTGGAATAAACCCTCTCCAGGGAAGTGACTGTCCAGACAGTACGTTTAGTTTATTGCCCAGCAATAAATGAAAGGTTGAAGGACGACAGTCGTTATGTGCCGGCATACTGAGAGTGTACAGCCAAAGCCCAAGCGCATGGTCAGTACTCACAGTCTCCCATTGTTACCTGGACAACAGTCTTTATCCTGTCTCTCACCTGTCTCATGAACATCTATGTGACAATTGGCCTCTAGCGGGGTCAGCTTTGTGAGGCTGGAGCCCCAGGAATTATTCCAAGTGCTTTAGAATATAAACCTCTTACAAGTGATCACTGCATCACCATGGTGTTTCCCACACCAGGACACCCTACCTCAGCAAGAACACATCATATACAGCCAGAGCACCTGGTTTCTAGAAGAGGTGATGCACACGCCATTCCTGTTCTCTTGGATGACAAACAAGGACAGCGCTCCGGGAGCAAAGATCATGTGGTCAGGCTGTAACAGACGCGGGTAAGTCTGGTCTGAGCCTAGCAGACTAGCCCTGACACTAGCTGATTCCAATAAAAAGTGGTCCTATTATTCACCCTAACTTGGCCTTGCCTAGAATATGCTGAGATGTTAAAAGATGGAAGATTCTGGGTTTTTTTAGGAAATGAGCTAAGGGAAAATTGAAAATGAAATAAGGGAAAACTAAGGAGCAAATTCCTTGAGAAGGGATGAGTTCCAGAAAACACATGAAGCATTGCCCTTGATAGGAAAGGAAGCTGTTTGCTCAGTTGCCAAAGGAAGGGAAACATGGACAATGGCACAAGTGCAGAGAAGTTTGTAAATCAGGTGGTGCAAAGGTCCTATTTTCTCAACCAAGTAGAAGGTAAAGTATATGGAGGATGTGAGGAAGCCACTAGGAAGGGCAGAAAGTTTGAGAGAAAAATGCTTCCCTTGGAGACAACAACAATAATCTTATTGGCAAACAAGCACTGGCTTGCTGGGTTGTAATGACAGCCCATCTGGGGTGTGGGATCGTGAAGTATAAAGTGAAGCCAGTTTGCCCAGTTGTGTGAATCTGGCAGAGTTCAACTGCTGGGTGCAGACTTGGAGCTGATGGGAATCTGGGTCTGTTCGGCCAAGTGTGATGGAGGGAGAGAGAGACGAGGTGATTAAAGGGTAGGTCGTGGAGTCTGACCTGGAGAATAAATTCGAAGAAAGGAAAACTAAGTTCAAATGCTTGCTGGCTCCGCCATTTACTAGCTGTGTGATCTTGACCAAGATTCTTAAATCTCTGACTCAGTTTCCACAATTTAAAAATGGAGAGAATAGCAGAACGAATTATGTTATCAGTAACTATGAGGATTAAAAGAAATAATTGTATATGTAGCAGCTTACCACAATGTCTGGCATACGGTAAGTACTCAAGAAACTTTTCTCTTTCTTCTTTAAGATATTATGAAAATTTCCCAACTATTAAGTGTTTTTTCAAATGTAGGATTCTGTCTGGTTGTTTAGTATTCCATAGTATTTATGAACTCTATGTCCATCCCTTTTTGATGAGAGCACAATGTAGAAACTAGGACAGCATAGCACAGTGGCAGGCTCCAGAGTCAAACAAAATGCCTGGGTTTGACTCCTGGCTTCACCACTTACTACCTTTGTGACTCTGGAAGAGTTACTTAACTTCTGTAATCTCAGTTTTCTAATCTGTGAAATGGGTATAATTTTATTTCTCCCGAGTTGTTACGGTAATTAACTGATGTAATACACGTGAATGCTCAGTAAATCTTAGTGGCAATGATGATGATAATGATGAAGATGTTGGTGTTTCCAAACGTTTAAGACATTTCCAGAGTATGCCAATTGCATTGCTAGTTTTATAATTTCTAGAAAGTGAGGTTAACCGAGAAGGGTGGCTCTGGTTGGACAGAATATTCTTCAAGATTCTGAAAAGCACAAGTTAAATAAAACTTGTGCAGTGACAACTAATACGTCATATTTTTTTAAGTAAGACAAATGAAAGAAAAAGATCAACCATCTCAAGAGGACATGCAATTTGATTATAAAGTAATGAGACAGACTCCACAACAGTCAATCGTATTATTTTGAGTTACAGCTAGAATGCTTACTCTCTTCTGGAGATAGGAAGCTTTGGTGAGCCTAGTGATTATGTCACTGGATATCAGTTTATGATAAATAAAAGTACACACATATCTATTAATATTCTCTCTGGCTTCAAGCCTTGATACTAAAAATATGACTTAACATATGTTGTACTGGCTTTCATGTGATCACTAAACTTATTATTTTCCCCAGGTATAATCCTCTGTTTGATGACTCACATACTAATGAATTCCATACAATATTTGTTATTGTCGGAGAAAAATCCTGGTAGATTTTCAGTTATTATCTCAGTTGATGATACAGGTCTGAATTCAAAAAAGTAATTCAAATTCTTTTGAAGCTGTGTGAGATCTGTTTGCTTCATCTTCTACTCCACGAGTGAAGCAATTAACTTTGGTTATATTCATATAATACTTTCCCATACTAAAAGAAAAATTATTCCAACTTTTTTCAAATGAAGCTTTTTCTTAATATTAAAATCATAGCCTTGAGAGTATCAAAAATAATGGAAGGTAGAACCTGGCCAAGAGCAATACAACAAAAATATTGAAAATTGCTGCCTGCCAGCCAAACGCTGTTGCCAAATTAGAGGGAGGAATGTGGATCGCGACCCTTTCTCACCCTTCCTTTGATCGGTCTTTTGACGGAAACATTGATGGAAAGGATTTGTGCCTAATGATAAAGGCTGTGTCTCCAAGAGGCAGGAAGTTGGACTGGGTTTTTCATGTTCTGTAGACGATGGTCTATAATAATCTAGAGTAGTGAAAATGTCATCTGTAGTGATAGATTACAAAATGACGCTACAACAGCTAAGTTGAGATCAATTACATTAACTGAAGTTAATTTAACTGAAGTACGTTTCCAGGCGGTAGGAGTAGAAAACATAAAGAGAGGATTGTGATTATTGGAAGAGCAGCTACTGGCCACAGGATGGAGCCAAAAGAGGTCCAGGGCCCCAGGACCAGTATTTCTACGGGGACGCCTGGGGAGCCCCTTTGGAGAGCTCAGATGCCCTCATGACGGTGATTCCTGCATAAGTATGCTGTGTTGACCCTTGGGTCTTTGATTTTCCCCTGTGAGTTATTTTTTTCCTTTTTTTCTCTTTTAAAAACATCTCAGTTGTTCCATATTTCTTGGCTTCACCTATTTCTTGTATTGTCACATCCAGAGGCAAGCTTTACTCCCCTGGTGCGTGGTCTACGGATAGTGCCTTGAATTTGTATAAATATTTGACAGATGTTTGCACATATAACCCATGTCAGGCCATTTTGTGGGCATTCAATAACCATATACGGTGCCTCGTGCTTTTCTATGCACAGACTGTCACATCTTATCTGAGCCTTACAAGAGCCCTGTGAAGAAAGCAGGGCAAGTGTTAAGGCCGTTTTGCAAGTGAGGAACTTGGAAAAGAAATTAAGAAATGGGAACAGGTTCCCAGAGTTGTTAGGAATAGAACCAGAATTTGACCCTTGTTGAGCTTCTCACTCTGAGGCATTCAAAACAGATCAGCAAATATTTGGAGCATAAGACCCTCTCCCAGAAACCTCCAGTGTCTTACGTGCTTCTGAAATGAAATTCATACCGAGCGTGGGCTTTGAGTCTCCACAGCCAGAGGTCCTTAATCGAGAACCCACGGATCCCCGTGAGATTTATGGATGGGTGACTGAGAATTCCCCAAAACTGTGTTCAAACTATGTTTTTGCACCTTTCCAGCGATGCTTCAAGGCTACCAGAAGATTCTCAAAGTGTCCATCACTTGGGTCAATCTTACACCTAAATCTCTTAAGGATTTCCAAACAGCTAGTCTTTTCTTCAGTAGGAGATACAGATTATTAATCACGTTTCAACTTCATGAGAGGTTTCTTTACACCAGAACCTTATTAAAATAAATACACAAGAAATTCCTAGTCAACAGGAATTTGGAGATAAACAAAGCCAATGCTTGGTTTCATAGAAGTACAGTGGGAGGATAATGAATCAGAGCTACCTGGAAGAGACTCACATCAGTCAATATCAGTGAATCCAAACTTTGGCTTGTGTGAGATACTCCTTGAGAGCCCATAATGCTTCAGGTCCTGACCCACTGACTTAGAACCTCTGAGGGAGGCAACCTGTCATTTGCATTTTAAATGATGACTTCGGGTAATCCCGATGCTGGCCAGTAGTCTACACTAGGAGAAAAAGTGCCTTTTCCATTTCTGGCATCTCTTTTCTTATGCATAAAAGAGTTTCATTTAAAAAAAATGTTATTGAAGTAAAAACTGCATACAGAAAAGCACACGGCGTAAATGAACAGCTCAGTGAATTCTCACATGGGAACACACTTGTGTAATCACCTTCCAGGTTAGCAGACAGAATGTTTTCAGCTTCCCAGGAGCCTCAGTCCCCACCCTCACCCCATCCTCCCAATGATGATTCCTCTCCCTTCTCTCTAAAGGTGCCAATATTTTACCTGTTTCTGGACTTTATACAAATGCAATCATACAGTATTATTTTATGTTTGGTAGCATCAGGTTACAGAAGAGCCACACCAGTCCCTTTAACAGAGACAATTTAATTGAATATAATGAATTGCTAACTGTGTATTGGAGAACCGAGAAGGCAAAAAGAGACACTAGAGTCGAATCAGGAAGTAGCAACCTCAGGATGCAAAAGGGGAGACGCTGGAATTATTAAAATTGAGGAGACCAACTTTGGGGGGTTCCGTGGAGCTGAAGCTCAGACCTCTGAGGGGATGTAATGATGTTTTTTCTGTGAAGAAGGAAAAACCGAAAATAAGAAATAATTGATGCTACAGGAAGGAGCAGGTCCATTTTCCTCTTCCAGCCTTGCAGTCCCTAGTGTCCCCTATTGGCAGAACCTCTCAGGGAGGCAGCTAGCAAAGCAGGAATGTGCTTCACAGAGTCCCAGCCTCAGCGCTGCAAAGCACAGACTGGAAGGCTGGGCTTGCAGGTGGAAGACGGCAGCTGAATAACTTGCAGAGTTTCTTTAGCTCAATATGTTTGTGAGATTCATCCATGTTATGTGTGGCAGTAGTTCAGTTTTTTTATTGCTGCATAATATTTGGTTGTATGAATATACTGCAATTTACCATTTTATTGTTGATGGGCATTTGGGATGTTTCCTTTTTTTTACTATTATGAATCATAATGAAAATAAATATTCTTAGATATGTTTCTTGGTGCACATGTGTATATTTTCTACAGTATATGCCTAGAAATGTAATTGCTGGGCCATAGGGTTGCATATATTCAGTTGTAGATAAGGCCAAACAGTTGTCCAAAGTGGTTCTACCAAGGGACACTCCCACCGGCCAGTGTATGAGAGCTGCCAGTTCCTACGCATTCCAGTCAACTCTTGATGTTGTCAAACTTTTAAGTTTTAGCCAATCTGGCATGAGGATGATGGTATGTCATTATAGTTTTAATTTTCATTTCCCTGAAGACCAATGGCATTGAGTTCGTCTTACGTATATCTATCAGCTATTTCTATATCCTCGTCTGTGAAATGTCTGTTCAAAAAGTCCCTTGTACATTTTTCTATTGCACTATCTTTTTCTTATTGATTTGTAGGAATTCTTTTTTTTGTTTGTCTGTTTGTTTTTTGCGGTACGCGGGCCTCTCACTGTTGTGGCCTCTCCCGTTGCGGAGCACAGGCTCCAGATGCGCAGGCTCAGTGGCCATGGCTCACGGGCCCAGCCGCTCCGCGGCACGTGGGATCTTCCCAGACCAGGGCACGAACCCACGTCCCCTGCATCGGCAGGCGGACTCAACCACTGCACCACCAGGGAAGCCCTGTAGGAATTCTTTGTATATACCAAATGTAAATCTTCTATCAGTTATATAGTGTGCTTTTTTCTTAGCTGTAACTTACCTTTTCCACTCTTTTAATGAAGAACAGAAGTTACCAATTTTTTAATTATAGTAAAAAACACATAACATAAAATTTACTATCTTAACTATTTTAAGTGTGCGGTACAGTTGAACTGTTGTAATCTGCTGTGCCGCAGATTTCTAGAATCTTCTCATGTTGTAAAACTGAAACTCTGTACCCATTAAACAATAATTTCCCCTGCCCTATGTCCCCAGCCTTTGGCAACCACATGTCTACTGTCTGTTTTTATGGTTTTGACCACTTTAGATACTTCATATGAGTGGAATTGTAAAGTATTTGTCCTTTTGTGACTGTGACTTATTTCACTTAGCATAATGTCCCAGAAGTTCTGAATTTTCATTAAGTACTCTTCGATGTCTGATTTAAGAAATTTTTTCCTACCACATGGCCATGAAAGTATTATCTTGAATTATCTTCTAGATCTGTGCTAATACAATAGTAGCCACTGGCCATATATGACTACTTAAGTTTAAATTAACTAAAATTAAATTTAATTTAAAATACAGTTTCTCAGTTGCAGTAGCCACATTTCAAGTGCTCAATAAGCACATGAAACTAGTGGCTAATGTATTGGACCGTGCAGAATTATAGAACGTTCTACCACCATAGAGACTTCTGTTGGACAGCACTGATCTACAGGGTTCATTGTTTACTTCTCACGTTTGGAAAAGCAGTCCACCTGGAATTAATTTCCGTGTACATGTTTGGTAGTGGTCAAGTTTAATTTTGTCCATACGGACCTTCAACTAATCCAGCACTATTTATTTTTTTCCCCACTGCTCTGCAGTTGCTAACTTGGTAATTTATAAAGTTTCCATTCACAAGTAAGCTTGTTTATAGATTCTCTTTCTGTTCCATTAATCCATTTCTCTACCTTTGTGCTCATACATATGATTGGCTTTTACTTAGTTATTTTCAGTATGATTTTAAACCTGAAAAGACCAAGTCTACATTTCTTTTGCTAGACAGCATTAAAGCACAAAGTAAAAGTTAATCTAAATTCTAGAAAGGTAAGAAAATTTACTTTTCTCTTTTTTGTACCTGGGTTTTGTGGCTTGAAATTGTTCAGACTACTTAATGCCTGACACTTTTGGAAGCAGGAAACCTGGGATCCCTGGAGGTCTGTCTCCTAGAAGCACCTATTGTTATGGGTATTTCCCTCCCACTAAAGGTGATTGGATAGACACACCCAAGTTTTAAAATGTGTGTTGCCATGATTTTCTAATGTGTTCCTTATATGATACCAAGTCTTTTGAATTCAGGAACTGTGCCTTCCATCTGATTTGGAAACTTCCAAATAACGTCTTATATGGTGGTCTTCCAGGAAGGGCGCTGTGCATATTTCTTCTTTTTTTTTTAATTTATTTACTTTATTTATTTATTATTTTGGCTGTGTTGGGTCTTCGTTGCTGCACGCGGGCTTTCTCTAGTTGCGGCGAGCGGGGGCTACTCTTCGTTGTGGTGTGCAGGCTTCTCATTGTGTTGGCTTCTCTTGTTGTGGAGCATGGGCTCTAGGCGTGCGGGCTTCAGTAGTTGTGGCTCGCTGGCTCAGTAGTTGTGGCTCACGGACTCTAGAGCGCAGGCTCAGTAGTTGAAGTGCACAGGCTTAATTGCTCCATGGCATGTGGGATCTTCCCGGACCAGGAATCAAACCCGTGTCCCCTGAATTGGCAGGTGGATTCTTAACCACTGCCACCAAGGAAGTCCCTGTGCATATTTCTTAATGCTTAAGTGACTACCTTCAATGCTTTTTTTCTTCTTTTCTCTGTCTTTGTCTTGGCTCTTCCTGGAGAAGTTCTCTTTTGAATTTTCTCTTTCTTAAGAAGCAAACACCAAATTTACTCTGGTGCTGATGGCAGGAGAGAGAGGAGGACTGATGTTCTAGAAATGGAGGCGTGACCCACGACACCTAACTCAGCCTGGACCACAGTCAGGCTGGCTTGACTGCTGATGCCACCGCTCTCAGACTTGTGGACTGAGATTCAGTTTTCTTATCACAGGACTCAGCAAACTCTGGCTGGTGGCCAGTACAGCCACTGTTTCTGTGCGGCTTGGTCACCTATTTTTGTATGGCCCGTGAGATCAGAATGGTTCTTACATTTTGAAATGGCTGAAACAAAACCAAAAGAAGAATATCTTGAGACATGTGAAAAATACATGAATTCCACTTTTCAGTGTCTGTAAGTAAAGTTTTATCGGGATACAGCCACTCCCATTTGTTCACCTATTGTCCTTGACTACGTTCACAGTGTAACCGCAGAGTTGAGTGAATACAGAGATGTGACAGAGGCTGGATGGCCCTCAAAGCCTAAAATATTTACTCTCTGGCCTTTATGGGAAAAGTTTGTCAACCTCTGCCTTATTTGGAAAAAAAAAAATCCAGATAATGATTCCTCCATCAGAGGCTTTTTCGTGAGGATTAAATGAATACTTGAGATAAAATATGGGGCTGTGCTTGGAATACACAGATAGTTGAGGACTGATTCCCTTCAGCCAAGCCTAACGCCTAACCTTATCACATTCCCTAAACAGTGACTTCTGCTTAAGATGCCCTGAAGCACGGTACAGAGCATTCGCACGGACAGATAGACGGTAAAGCTAAATGTACTCTGTATTCTATTTAGATATAACTTTCACTAATGAACCTCCTACAAATGCACAAGGATTCATTTAAACCTGAACGCTTTCATTGGCAAAGGCAAATTTGCTCATAAAACATTCCCACGGATCCAGGAGATGCCAATTGCTCTAGACAGCATCTCTACCTTGCCTTTCTGAGACATCTAATTCTGAATCATCCCCCGACGTGCTTCCAAGCATCAGATAATTTTATGTTCCTCTGGCCACTAGAGAGCACTTTGAGACTAGCAAACGTGGGTCTGGGTACCCAGGCCTCCGTTTGAACCCTGCTCTCCCCAGGATCATGGGACTGTGCGGTCAGTCACTGCGCCATCTAGCTACCAGCGGCGGCTTGCAAATGGCTAGCAAGGCTGATGGATGCATTTTGTGAAGCTTAGTGACCTGTGGTAGTGATAATGAAGTATTCTGAAGCCCAGATCACATCTTATTCCGTCACTCTGGTTTCCTGCCTGTGGTGGCATCGCCTCATTTGGGCGGCTTCACAGCGTGTTTCTAAGGCAAGCATTTTAGCCAGGGTCTGTTTCCTCATGGCTCCTTCTCTTTTCTGCCAGATTGAATTTCTCTCAAAGAGAAAATATCGCTTGATATTGATTCCAGTGCACGAGATAATTTCAGCTTCTCACTCTGCAGTTCATCCAAAGCCCTGTTTAAAATCTTGAAGAGGTTTTCCGAGGCTAAGAGGCACAGTTCAAAAGAACAGTTCTTAAGTGTGTTTAAAAGACCCTAGGCTACATTTTCTGATGTTTCATCAGCAGTTTGCACTGATACACTTTCCATTGTTATTACAACTGAACCATATCATAGGGAGTTGTACCAGCAAGACCATCAAGTTTTCCAAAAAGCTATAAAGCTTTGATGTTTTCTGGCCTATTTCTTACTGTGCTCTTAAAAATGTTTAGCTTCTGCTGAGCCAAATGTGTACCTCTAAAGGCATATGCAGTGAAAAACTCTTCAAGCATCTCAGTTACTGCTGCAATCTCTGTATATACAGCAGGAGGATGCAATTCTGTTTGGATGAAGCAAGGGGGGGAGTTCTTTGTGGTGTGCACTGTGAATGAATAATACCCACCATCAACTGGGCTTCAGCCCATCGGCACTGGGGTCTGGCTGTGAATATAGAAGAATCCACTTTCCCAACCACTGCTTATGAGCATTTCCCAAAGCTATTCCATTCTGTATTATTGTTTGCATCAAAGAGAAATCAAAGGCATCAGTTCTGGCCCTGATTCCTGAACTGATTGAGGCATTTATGAGGATGGTTGCAGGGGATTTCTTTGATGTTTTCAGAAATCCTAAATAATTTCTCCCTCTTTTGAATGACACGACTTTCAAGTAAAGGATATGCCTGCATGTGAAATGTCAGCTCTGTCTAATAATAACCGGCTTAATGTGCCACTAAATCACTAGCAGCATTTGTCACCATCTTTAGAGAATGAAGCTCTTTCCTCTGCCCCAGAGCCTGGCTACAGGATCTGGCTGGAACAGGGCAGAGGCGCTACAAACAAACGGATTGCTCCGTAAGGAAATTACACTCTACAATGTAAACTCGCTATCTCACCTTCTGCGAACACGTAGCTTTTGCGATATGTGACATGAGTACAGCGAGGGAGTGAATAGGCTATTAACAAAGACTTTCAAGAAAGGGACTCCTCTGGGTTTCACAGGGAGCCATGAATACGAAAACATAAAGGAATGGAAGGCAAAGATAAGGAGTTTACATGGGGGTCTATGCATTACTGTGGAGATATTATCGGTTCCCAGCAGCCAGACTTAGTTTTTAGCTATCGGTCTCTAAGCCAGATCCAGGCATCTTCTCCAGTCCGAGAGGGTGGACTCCCTGCACACTCTTGATTGATTGATTGATTGATTGATTGATTTCATGTGATGCTTTTTGTGTGAGTGCAAAGATAGTAGATCTCTATCTGAAAGGTAATGTTATCCCTGGGATTTCAACACGCGTTGAGTTAAAAGTACAAAGCAGAAAGACCCCATATGTGTACGTTATATATTTATTTGCCCAAAACTCCATGGTTCTCAGGGGGCTCTGATTATGTCAAGGACATAGTAACATTTAATATTCAGTGAATACAAAAAGAGGGCATGCACTCCTCCTTGCGTGAGCTTAAGCACAGCTCTAGAAACACAATCCGATTTCTTCAGATGGGATCTTTTCCCCAGGTTATGAAGGGCTACGGTTAGAGCAACTTCTAATGCTCAAGGTTGAAATGCGTATGATCCTGTATGTCTGTGCAGGCTTTTGTTCTTTGCATCTTGTATATCTTGCACTTCTTCCAAAACAGAAACTGGGTTATAAACAGAATATTGCACTTAATGGCAGCAGTGACAAAGGGAGCAGGGGACCCCTGTGTCTATAAGCTACCTCCTGGGTGGGCAGAAAGGACTAGTTTTCGGTAGAAGACACACACAACAAATCATGTTCTACGTTGAACAGCTCTTTTAAATTGATTGGTTTTTTTGTTTTTTTGTTTTTTGGGTTTTTTTTTGGCCGCGCCGTGTGGCATGCAGGATCCTAGTTTCCCTGACCAGGAATCGAAGCCATGCCCCCCTGCATTGGGAGCGCAGAGTCTTAACCACTGGAGCACCGGGGAATTCCCCTGGACAGCTCTTTTATTGTCATCTTACACCGCGACTTAACTATTGAGTCAAACTGTTAGGTAGTTTTCTCTCTGGCACAGAATTGGAGGAAGCTGATTCAGCTTTCTTTATGCTCCTGGAAGGCTCAGCAGAGGGCCTTCCATAGAGGCTCCGAATGAACAGTTGTGATTGACTCTAAGACTCGGGATGGGCAGTGTGGTACCTGGAGGAGATCTCACCAGATCAGCTATGTGAATGGGAGCAAAGCCAACTCATCTTTCTGGGCCTCTATTTCCTCATCTGTAAAAAGAAGGGGCTGGACTCAGTGATTGCTAAGGTCACTTCCAGCTTTGTAAATTCTGTGCTTTTAAAATATACTTGGATCCTGAAAGAAGAGCATCTTCTTGGGTTTCGGACAAAAGAGCCCAGGTTGTATTTGTGCTTCACCTGCCACTACATCCTGACTTGCTGCTCTAATGAATCCGAGTTTGTTCTTCAGTGACATGGCTCAGCTCCAGGACCCCTTGGTGTGATTCTAACACTGTATAGATATTGATTTTTCTTGCAGGATAGTGGCTACGGGAACCACCAAACTACTAAATCTCTCCCGTTCTCATAAGGATGCTTTCACAGGTATCCTTCCACTCCTTTTCGTTGATATTTAACTCAGTCCAGGGCTAATTCGAAGACAGCATTACTAGCTCTGTGGCTGACACCTGGCACCATCTCCGGTTGTCAGTCAAACACTGCAGCAGACAGAGGTTGGTCCAAAAGGGGCTTTTGAAGACTTTGACCTTGTCACTGCCATGTTGTTCTCCATCACCTCCTGCATCAAAGCTTAGAATTCCTTACTGTGAACAGTGACAGTAGTTACTCAAATAGGATAGGCTTCCTTCCGTATTTGGTTTGTTTGTGCCTGTAGCAGCTGACTTTTCACCTCACGGCATTGATTGCTGTTGTCATAGCAAGACCACAGATGTTACCCTCAATATACACGTACGTAGTGAGCAGCCGTACTAAAATACCCATTTGATTCTTGCTGGCTCATTTTAGACGTTTACCCGCAGTGAGCGCTCCAGTGAGCTGACGGAAGGTACAACATGTCAAGCAGATTATGATAGCCATTAACTTCCCAATACGGTTTACACAGGGGCTTTCATTTACAGTGGTTCTTGGGCGCTCACCTTGTTACATCAGTGAAAATACACACTACAAAATGAGTGGGGACTTTGATGTCAATAAAGAATTCTCTATCCAGAACCGTAATACCTTGTTCATTACCTTTCCATGGTGACCCCAGAGTAGAGGGGGTAATTTAATGAGATCGTTAATATTTCTGCAAAACCAGCAATCTGCTAAATTCTCTTTTGGTAGGCACGTTTGCAGAACTAACATAAGTGACTGTTCCGCATGAAGCATTATCTTTTCTTGTACAACACTGAAAGCCTACATGCTGCTTGACAAATTTGAATTTTAAAAAGTAACAATGATTGGCATGTGGTAACTTACACAGAAATATAAAGTGGTACAAGAAAATTGCCCATTTCTTTTAGATCTACATTTTATAATTTTTTTTTCTTTTAAGAAGTGATAAGACATGTAATTTCCATCAGCTTCAACCAGTTATGTATGAAAGAGGCTGCAAGTTCAGCCCTGTAGCGGAAAAGCAAATCATGGGGAGAACTGACATACCGCAGACGCCTCCCAGCTGCCTTCCATTCCGGTCCTGGAGATGGTTGGTTACTTTAGGCCAAGACTCAAATCCAAGGACTGAGATACCGCATGTCTTGAAAACAGCTTAGCTCACCCTCGGCTCCCGACCCAACCAGCTCCAGTGTCTTACTCATTAAATGTCTTTCCAGGTCCATCAAGTGCAAGGAGAAAAAGGAAGCAGATAGAGAGGTATAATAGAGTTTACAGAGGAAGCCTTCTCTTGACACATGGGATGCTCCAAAAAATTGGGCGTAAAGCAATTATTGCGTATTAATTCTTTTATTTAGTCAGCAGCATTTATTGATATACCATCGCAAAGCAGCCAGCTCTGTGGACACGCCGAGTTAACACTTCCTCACTGATCTTCGTTATCATTTTGAAGATAATTGGGGGCCTCAGCTCATAACCCAGATCCTGACGTTTCGGGGATAGGAACGTCTGTCAGTGTGCAGTCTGTCTGACTTTCATTAAACATGAATAACTGACTCCTTGCTCTAATACACGTATAAAAATGTATCTATTGACAAGACCATATTTTTTTTTCTAGAATTTACATTGACTTCTTTTCTGGTCCACTCATCCCCTTACTTAAGGTTTAAACAGTCTAGTTGGGACTGCTGCATGGAAACATAAACAAAGGTTTCTTTTTTAAAAAGTGAAAGTGAAATAAAAATAAAAAAGTGAAAGTGGTCCTTTGCCTCTAAGGGCAGCTGTTGAGCTATGGAAAGAAGGTTTTGGTCTTGACAATCACGGGACTAAGAACAAAGATATTCCGACAGGCGAGTTATCTCATGACAGCGTTTATTGCGTCAACTAAGCCAGCAATGAGGCTCGTTGATTCAGCATTTATTTGGGGCGGGGCAGCAGTGGTGCTAAGCTCTAGGAGGGCAAGAACACGGGTTTATCTTGTTGGTCGCTGGGATCCACAGCACGTAGCGCAGAGAATTAATAAAAAACGATCGAATGCGTGAATGTTGTTGATTTTACAGATGAGGAAACAAAAGACTCTGAAGGTCATTTGGGTAGTAAGAAGTGGACCTGGAGATCAAGGTCTGGTTAGACCCCGAGGCCTGTGCCCTTTTTCACATGACAAATTAGATACCCACAGATTGGTGACTTTCCAGACTTCCTGCCTCTGTTTCTGGGTTGCAAATCACATCCTTTCCTGGGTAACAGAGGTGATGGGAGAGGTGGTGAGTGGTATCTTGATAGAGCAGACATCTATGAATACCATCAAAGCCCCATGTGAGGTCACCCTAGAAGACTCTTACTTTGACTTCTGTCTTTCTGACCTGGATCTGCCACCTTCAAGGTACTGAATATATTCCAGGTTGTGCTACAGACCCGACGCAGATAACCTGCAGGCTGGTAAGTAGAGGCGCCGAGCCAAAGCCTGTGGCAGTAAATCCTTCACACAGCGGATCGTCTTCACCCCCTGTGAAGTCCCCTCTGCTCACAACTGATGTGGCTGAAAACATAGCAAGCTTCTGTATCTGTGGTGGGTGGAGAAAGATCTTTAACTATAAACCAGAATACGAGGTATTAACAGGAGAGCTTTAACACCCACAGTTACACTTGGAGTTACGGGGTGTTAATGAGCCAGGTAAACCGAGGAAGGCGTTCTTTCCCCTCCTGGGCTGCCTGGGTTCGCTGTGGGGGTAGAACAATTGAAACCTCAAGTTGTGAGACCATGAATCAGGGGGGTTTCCTGTATTATGAATGATGTCATCTAATAAGATGAGAGACTTCCAGTGAAATGCAGGAACATTCAGGGTAATGTGTTTGCAGCAAGCAGGATCCTGAATTTATGGCAGAGGGGAGTGTGTGAGTTGACCAAAGTGGAGAATGATGAGAAGTAACTAAATTATGTATGACAGTCTTTACAGAGCAGAGGAAGGAAGAAAGCTTAACGATGTTGTGCTTGAAGCACCAGCAGCAACTGGTGACGTATAGGTTGGAGGTTGGTAAGAAGAGAAACGGATCTATGAAGGCTCAAAGATTATACATGAGTGTGACCCGGACCCAGCAGTGGATTTGGGAGGGGGAGGGGAACCAGGGGCTCAGCATATAATAAACTTTAGTGGCAACGAGACAGCCAAGTCAAGTTAACTTGACATAAAAATCACCATCTTAATCTATGTAGCTCTTTCCAGCCTGAGTCTTATCAAGGCAAAAAAAAGAAAAGAAAAGAAAAGAAAACATCTATAGTTAATGATGAAGAATTTTTCCGCTTTGCTTTCCCGGCATCCACTGAAGGCAGTACATAATTTAATTATTGAATCTACAGTATGGACCATGGAGATGAAGAATGATGCGCCTGCTGTAGTGAGAAATTAGACAGAACCAACTGTTTACCCTGATCATTCTTCCTCTGTTAGGCTAAAGGGATACAGTTAACAAGCTTTTGTTTGGATTCGAGGCTCAGATCTGGAATGTGCTGATCGGAACTCAGGATTGCTACAGTAGCCATTATTTATGGAGTCCTGACAGTATCCTCAAGCCCCACGTGTGAAACAGAAAGGGGTCCATTCCTCATTCTCTGCCGTGTAACCAATGTTCCAGCGACTGCGGGGCTAGACGTCTGAAGAGAATAAGAAAGTTCAAGAAAATCAGATTTCGTTCCTTGGAGCAGCTGCCTTCAGAAATGTCACCCCAGGTCTTCCCTATTGACCTGCACCCAGTTTCTCGGATCTTTCTAACAATCGTTAACAAAATATGCACAATTGTATAGCCGGCAAGCGTTACGGGGAGCACCAGGAAGGCGTGTGCACAGTGGTGGGGCTGGGAAGGGGGAGCAGGCTTCCGTTCAGCACGCGTCTCAGGCTCTTCCCCACGCCTGGCGTACGAAACGAAGCCGGCCAAGCCCAGCGCTTATGCAAATGCAGCTTCGAGGCATTTGTGCCTCGAGGGCAGCGCCTCCCCGCCCGACCCGGTTCGCTGCCTGCCAACAAACCCCTCCCGCGAGGAACGGTGAAGCTGCTCCGGCGACGTCGCAGGCCCGCTCCAGGGGCCCAAACCGCTTCCCCTTAGTCCTGCCCCGAAAAAAGTGAGGAGGAAAAACCCCAAACCCTCGCCAGCAGCCGCTGAAACGACCCTCAGATCCCGAGATCTGAAACTGCAGCGGTTTCGAAGAAGTCGGAGGCCTGGGCGCGGCCACGAGCCGTGCCGTCCGAGGACCCGGGGCGGCGGGGCGACCGTGCAGGTGCCGGCCCAGCGGCCTCGGCGCTCGTTCGCGGGCGCCAGATGGAAGCCAAGGGCGAAACCCAAGCGCCGCTACGGCACAGGGGGCGGGCAGCCCGGGCGCGGCCGCTCGTGCGCCAGCCCGGAAGGTCGCCGGCCGGCCGGGACGAGGAAGCGCTGGCGACCTGGGCGTGGAGACCCGCCACCTTCCGGCCACGCGGCGGCCCCGCCTCCTCTGCCGACTTCCTTCCCGGGCGGGACGGCGGGACAGTGGCGGCGGCGGCGGGGACGGGCGCCGGCCTGCAGGTCGCGGGCGGGGAGCGGAGGGGCGGCCGGGGCAGCGGGCGGCCGCGGGGACGCCCCCTCCCTGTCCAACGTGCTGCCGGGGAAGCGGCGCGGGGCCGGCGGCGCTTGGTCAACCTGGCGGGGCGCGCGGCGGCCTCCGGGTCTTCCGAGAGGAGCTGCCACGTGGGCGGCGGGGCCGGTGGCTGCGTCCCGGGGTTGGCCTCGAGGGGCGGGAGGAGCGTGGCTTGCGGCCGGGCCGGTGACCAGCCGTGTCTCCCTGGGTCCGTTCTGCAGCGGGGCTGCAGGGCACCAGCGAGCGCTAATCCTAAGCGGGTAGTAAGTTCCCTTCCCTCCGCCCTCCTTCCTCGCTCTCCTTCCTCGCCTGGCCTCCTGCCTAGCCAGCACCCCTCCGGGCCCCCAACAGCGGTTTTGGATGCTGCCCCTTAAACCGCGTGGTAAACCAGTTCCGTCCAGCGTCGCTTCGCGTTAAGAGGGTTTACAGGACCCTTAGGATCGGGGAAGCGTACCTAGTGGGTAACCAGGTTCCCAGCAGGCACCGACGTGCTGCACGGTCGCGTCAGCTTCACAGCGAGGTCCCGAAGCCCAGCTGTTGGGAAAGCCTCCACATCCTCAGCCCTTGACATTAAAAATCAGACTTTTCCCTGAGAGCTACCGGGTTTCTGCGTTGCCCTCCTTCCTTGCCCTTGGTTCCTCTCCCTTGAAAGGATCCCCCCACCCGCTTACTGGAAGCTTTAGGTCCCTTCAGGGCTCTCTCCCTGTTGGAGAGACCGCTTGTGCCTGCCCGGGAGTAGAGCGCAGTGTTACCGAAATCTTGCCTTACTCACGACACTTGGCAGTCTTCATCGTTTCTCCTCTTTTGGTTCAGTACTCACAGTGGATAACGTCTGTCCCATCTGGGGAAACTAAGCGAAAGGGAAGGCACACATAACTATCACAGTTGGGACAGCTCCAAATGGAATCCAACTGGCATGGAGAATAATCCGGTGTGGTTTAGGGAGAGTTGCTTATATTCTCTGAGCCTCTCTCTAAGAGGGATGTTAGTTACCTTTAGCTCAGAACGAGGCTTCAGTGAGATAATGTGTATAACCTTCGGTGTCTGAAATATATTAGATGATCAATAGTTGTTCTCCTTTCCCTTGCCCTCTTTTGCTGGCTCCATGTGATAAGGGAGGGAGGTAGAGGATGACAGTGATATGTAGGGCAGGCATGTGTAGTAACCGGCAAAAAAATCCTATGAGAAAGCAGTAAATAGGTGTAATATCTGGGGATGCGCAGCCATGCAAGCCGAATCCAAACTTCCGAAGTAGTAACTTGATTTCTTATTTTTTTTTTTTTCTGAAGACCAGAGACCGTCTGGGGTTCATGTGCTGTGATTTCTGATTGATAAATGTAAATTGAAATTGTCTGAGTTTGGAGATCCAAAGTTGAAATGTGCTTTGGGTTGAACTGGAAAGCAGATTGACCAAAATGTGTTTGCCCACTGCTATTTTGTTGTGTTTTTCTTCTAGACCCAGCATGAGTGAATTTCCCTGTAAAAAACGTGACGACTATTTGGAATGGCCTGAGTATTTCATGGCAGTGGCCTTCTTATCGGCACAGAGGAGCAAAGATCCAAACTCCCAGGTAAGTGAGTTGTTTTTTTTGTTTTTGTTTTTTTTTTTGCGGTACGCGGGCCTCTCACTGTTGTGGCCTCTCCCGTTGCGGAGCACAGGCTCCGGACGTGCAGGGTCAGCGGCCATGGCTCACAGGCCCAGCCGCTCCGCGGCACGTGGGATCTTCCCGGACCAGGGCACGAACCCGTGTCCGCTGCATCGGCAGGCGGACTCTCAACCACTGCGCCACCAGGGAGGCCCGGTAAGTGAGTTTTACAGGAGAATGTTTGGACACTCACAGACACGGAGGTACCTACAAGTGAGCAAATTACAAGAGGAAGAGGCTCAGTGGACACCTGCCAACTTACAAAAAGCGGAGGAAGTCTGCTGTCTTTTGTGCTGCATTCCTGCCTGCTTACCTCTTCCTGTGAGAGAGTAAATTGTCACATGCCATCGTTCACTGCCTCTCGTACCCCAAGGAGACAGAGCTCTTAGCCCCTCCAGAAGTAGCGTGCCCATCTTGGAGCTCTGCAGGCCTCTGGTCTCCCTTACTGCCTCTCCACTGGCAGACCAGCCACCCGAAGTCACCAAGCCTTTGGGCATGTCTTCCTGTAGGTCGGAGCCTGCATCGTGAATGCAGAAAACAAGATTGTGGGCATTGGGTACAATGGAATGCCAAATGGATGCAGCGATGACCTCTTGCCTTGGAGGAGGACAGCGGAGAGTATACTGGATACCAAATACCCTTACGGTAGGGCATGTTGTGTGTTCCATTCTGCTTGTGTCATAGCCTCGGTGAGTGCTTAAATACAGTAGATGGTCAGAAAGCCTCATCTTCCTTTTCAGTTGTTACCGACAGCTGGAAAGAAAAAAATTCCTATTGAAGTACCCCAATTTCCCCTAAGTGCCAAAGGGAGCCAAGAAGTGGAGGCGTGGTAGTGGTCACACAGCCTGGCCCTGGGGCCAGGGCTCTCTCATGGGCCTCGCGTGTTTCACTGGCGGTGGGCTTCCCTGCAGAGTGCCACAGCCCCCGGGGGAGGTGGCCCTGCCATTTGTTTCTTGGCTACTTGGGAGCGGGGCCAGCTAACCAAGTACTGGCCAGGGCTTTGCTCTGATGAGAAGCAGCGTGCATTTCCATCTACTGAGGAAATCTGGCTCAAGCTCGTCTCTGGGAAGCAGGACACAAGCTGTGAGCTGGACACCCGGAGAGGGATGATGCAGTCGCTTGCTCCTGTTTCCCCGGGCGCCGCATTCCCAGAGTGGCCGCTGGCCAGACCGCGAGCCAGATGCGCACGCGAGACCTTTGGCCTGGCCAACTCTGGTTTTCATCTTTAAATTAGGAGAGGATGCTTGTTATAATCTGTTGGCTATCTGAGCCCCAGGGGGACTCGCTTCAGAGATTATCTGGGAGTGACCAGCCAAGCCTCCCTTTTCCTTTAACTCCCTGGAGAATATGCAACTAATGCTGTAAAGAGGCGCATTGGGCTGCATATGCTGGTTGCTGAATTTTCTTAACGTTTGGACCTGAATTTATGTCTGGAAATAAACAGACTGCCTCTGCTGGAAGTGCCGTAGATGCAGGCCATCCGAATGGGAAAGCTATGCCCTCAGGAAATAAGGGTCCGGTGTCGTGTGAGCCCTTTCTGTTTCATTGACTCTTCCCTGCTAGGTTTTCCTCTGGAGTTTTTCTCACGAAGAGCTCCAAGTCTACATGTAGCCTAAGTTATATATTTTTACTAATGTTCCTGGGCCTTAATCATGTTAAATAAGCCCCATAAATTTCTTTCTAAGCTGCTTCAGGGCAACTGCTTCGTTTTTGAAAGAAAAAGAAAAAAAAGTGCCTGGAGGTGGAGAAGGAATTGAAGAATGAGACTGGGGAGAGCTACAAAGCACTCAGGGTTCTCAGGGAATAGAACAGTTCCGTGATTAAGGGGATTTCATTGTCGGGTTAGTCCATTTAACTCGCCCCCTTGGCAGAGAAGGAAGAGTCGGATCCCGGGGAAAAGAGGGTAGAACTGCCCTCTCAGCCTCAGCTTTATAGCCGAGTGGAGCGCGGGAAAGATGCGCCCGTGTATCTGAGAAACTCGTGGTCACCCTGCTTTTGGTTCTGTGTGCTTTCAATGACGAGAAAGAAGGGAAATGATTCGTTCATTGTAGGCACACGCAAAGGTGCTTTTTCACAGGACAGTTCAAGGTCCCATATAAAGATGAAAGGGTTGATGAATTCAAGGTCCACAGTGATGTGTGTAAGGACCGCAGCCCGTATTCACTGAGTCAGGACAGTGGGCTGTGGGTCCCGGCGCTGAGCTTCCCTGTAGAGGAGTTCCTGGGAGGTGTCAGTCTGTGACGCTGAGGCTGGTGACAAAACGATGCCAGTGGTCTGCACGGCGTAGAGGGGTCCTCACTGGTTACAGGGCGGCTCTCCCGTAGGACCTGTGCCTCCTTCAATGACCATGAGCCCCAGGCACATTTCTGGCAGTGACCTAGAAGCCCAAGGCTTTGCAGCATATTTACCATCCCCCGACTTCCCACTTCCAGAACGTCTCCAGTAGCTAATTGTGTTTGTTCTGAGACACTTGCCTTTTGTCCAAGTTGGAGAGTACCTTTCAGAGCTCCTTTCCAGAAGGAATTAAAAAAAAAAAAACCCACACCGGCATTTGTCCAGCTCCACTGGTTGTTTTCTATTGAATGGTTGCTGCGTTTCAGGGCACTGGTTGTCTGTGTGCATTATTTTTTACTAACCATGTGATACCTCTAGGTTTTCAAAGCTCTTTGCCCCTTACTTATCAATTATTCATTTTACATGTAGCCGTGTTAGAATGTAGACAGTTTTCTTTCACGAGAGTAAGCCTATAATTTGATGTGCCGTAAAAGTCGGAGAACGTATTGAGTGGTTTTTAAAAGGCATTTAGTATCACTACCATCATAATACATGTAAAGATGGGCTTTAAGTCTGAATAACTATGACTGGCTGTAAAGTATCCACTCGGTCTGGTCTTTTGAAGGGATTTTGGGTCACAGAGAAGTAAATGTTTAGGTAGCCTTGGATGTAATAGAAATGTTCGCTGCTAATTGACTAAATGCAAATTCTTTTTTTCTGTTTTAAGACTTAAAGAAAATTAATTAAAAAAAATAAGTGATGGGGCTTCCCTGGTGGCGCACTGGTTGAGAGTCCGCCTGCCGATGCAGGGGACACGGGTTCATACCCCGGTCCGGGAAGATTCCACATGCCGTGGAGCGGCTGGGCCCGTGAGCCATGGCCGCTGAGCCTGCGCGTCCGGAGCCTGACCTCTGCAACGGGAGAGGCCACAACAGTGAGAGGCCCGCATACCGCAAAAAAAAAAAAAAAAAAGAAGTCAAAAAAAATAAGTGATAATGTGTGGACTTGGGTGAGCGTTAACGGTGGCTGGGCTGCTGTCTCAGGGATGACTCTGTGTCCATCCCTGTAGAGGAGCTTTAGACGTTATCTAGATTCCAGACCACTGGCTTCCTAATTCTTCTGAGTATATGGGGACCCTCTTTTAAATGTCAAAAAAACCTTCCAAGACCCCTATATAATGCTAGTTAAACTAGTAGTATCTTTTTTAAACAACTGAGGTGTAATTGACATACAAAGTTACATTAGTCACAGGTATAGGACATGATGGTTCGTATGTATCAGCATTTGATATGTTTACAAAGTTTTTTTTCTTACCATGAAGATTTGCAAGACCTACTCTCTTAGCAACCTTCAAGTGTGCAGTACTGTATTATTATTAACTACAGTCACCATGCTGAACATCACAGGACTTCATTTTATAACTGGAAGCTTGTACCTCCCACCCATCTACCCCCTCTGGCAACCACCCATCTGGTCTGTGTATGTGTGAGCTTGTTTTTGTTTTTTAGATTCCACACAAAAGTGAGATCATACCTTTTATTAGTATCTTTTGAGTAAGAAGATCCATGATGACAAAAAGCTATTTGATATCAGTAACACTTTGCATTAATCTGAACTTTCCTGACGTTTGGAAAAAAGTGTATGTAAGTGCTAGACATATGTTTGCCAGTCTGTGGACCGTCCCTGTAGCCCTGGCAGAACCTCAGTGGTACCTTGGGGTTTGTGCCCACGGGGTCTAAGCTACCCACTTCATTCATGGATGGGAACCTGAAGGCCCAGAAACGTTAAGTAACTAATACAATGCCACACAGGCAGGGTGACATCTTCTAATGCCGAGGCCAGCGCTCTGTGCTTCCTTGCGGGGACGGTGGGGCACAGGAATTCGGCTTTTCTGAAGCGGGTACATGGCAGCACAGTGGGCCACCCATTTTCTTCTTGCTATGCACTTGAACAAACAGAGGTTTCGATGAAATGACCCCCCAGAGAGCTCAGGTGGTGGTGCCCTGCGCCTAGGATGAAGCCAGGGCCGTTTGCCCCTGGCTTCCCTCCACATTTCTCCCAAGGGGAGCTTGGGAGCTGTGTAAGTTTAAGTTTACTGGTTAACATATATAGCTTAATTCTCCTTATTAATTCTGTAAGTTTGGAAGTCATTAGTCTTGATTGACACTCTGTGGAAGGGGAGGTAAACACAGAATACGTGTAACAGAGTAGGGAGATGGTGTTTTTTCTGGGCTGTGTCTCTAGAGAGGCATTTTTAAAGGGTGTTTTTGTTCTTCCAGGCTTAGGATCAAAACTTCATTGAAACGATTTGATTATAATGTGGTATTAATATGGAAAATGAAAATTCCCCCTGCCAAGGAAACTGCCTTTTATCTCATCTTTTTCCTGAGAAATCCAAAAGATAGTATGATGTCAGTAACAGTAAGTGGCAGGAAGAAGCCAGCGTTATTATAGTGACACCTTTTCACATGAATGACAATGAAAAAAAAAAACTGGAAAGGAGCAGATATATCTAATTTACCTTGTAAAAAACTTTGGAAGACTTCAATTTTTATGAGGGGTGGTTGCTAACCCCAGAGCGAAGCGCTCAGCTGACACTTTCAGTTCCTTTCTCTTCGTGCGATTCATCAGTGAAGCACCTTTAATCAAAATACCAATTTTATAAAATGGAGGCGAAACACTTGTGGTAATTCAGAGATCACTCTTTCCTCAGGTTTTCATAACCAATTTTGATGACATGGTTTACAGACCAGAGTGCTGGCATAGAATCAACTTCTTTCTTCCTTGGGAGCCATTGTTAAACTTCACGTTTTTAACAGAGCTCCCACGCCCATCACACTTGAATGCATTTTCCTGCCATGCTGGTTCCCATTGAGGAAGGGATTTGTGGGGAAGCAGGCCTCTTTGCTTGGCCTCCTCTTCCATCCCAGTCAATCAAGAAGCCAGGATTGCTTTGGCTGTTGCATCGCACTCGTGGAGGGGACCATAGTCTTGATGTCCCAAGATGGGGGTAGCCCCACACTCTGATACATCAGGCAGACATAGAGGCATGAGACTTTTTCCAGAGTCAGTTCATATTTATGCAGGAAAACTCTCACTGGTTAAGAATCTGCGCTTCCACTGCAGGGGCCGCGGGTTCGATCCCTGGTCGGGGGACTAAGAAATCCCACATGCCGTGCAGCGTGGTCAAAAAAAAAGTATAATGCTGGGAAGGAAAATGCTGGAAATTAATTAAGGCAAGAGTTCAGGTACTGGCAGCTTGAAACAGTTTTGCCAGCGTGTGGCAGTGCTTCTTTAAATTTTCTATTTAAATGTAGTCTTTATTTTTCAGATTTAGCATGTTGTTAAGCATGCGTAGATGTCGTTTTAGTGATTACTTAGCCATTTACCTTTTACCCCTTTGAACACTGACATTTTCCCGACTGCCACGCATGTGATGTATTTCTTTGGCATCCAAAAGGTTAGTCTTGAGAAACTAATTTATCAGGAAGTTAGGAGGCTGATCCTTCTTAAGCTGCAACTTACTCACAACGTAAGAGCTTCTTAGTAATTAAGACCAAATTTATTCCTTCAGCCGGTTGAAATTGAATGCCCTCTGGGTTTGTTAGGCAGATCCATGGATTTGATGACTTGCTGTTTCTTTTCCTGCAGAATTCTAATTTCACTGGTGGCGACCCAACATCCCTCCCCTGCCTAGCCATCCAGTACTTGTGGCCTGACAGTGGGCCTAATTAGGGACTTTTGTACAAAATAACTAGTGTAATCAATGGAAAACCTTGGAGCAAGTTTACAGTAAAAGAATAAAGTATATTGTTTTTAGGAAAAGAGGGGCAAACTCGGGTTTCACCGTGCGGTGTTTTAGACAAACAGGGAAACACAACGGCTTATGAATGAGGCCCCCCCCAGCTTAACATAAGTGTATTTCACATTCAGGTATAAGTGTTTATAAACAGCCTTCAGAAAAGAATAAATCATGATTTTGTTCATGTATTTGATTTTTATCTGTACATTTTAATCTATAAATTCAGGGCTAGTTATTTTCTAAGAGCTAGAGATTACTGTTTCCCATGAATGTCTACAAGGGATGTGTAGTAACAATGTGTTGTAACTACCTGTCCTGAAGAGCAGATGTAGGAAAGCTCAAATGCTTATCTATAGGGTCAAACCTCCCCTGGAAATACACATATCGGTCTTTGTCTGTAGAAAGTCAGTTTACTTCATGGACGTTTATAATAAAACTTAAAAATCATTCAAGGTTAGTGATTTCCAAATTGATGGCCAGGAAGGGGGCTGAAGTTTGTCTTTGTACAGTCTCTCTAAATAAAAGGTTTGTTGAGAGATTAATAGCGTCAACAGAATTTCAGGGCCACACTCAACCTATTTTAGGTTGCATTAAGTATGTGAGCTCATTAATTACCTGAATGATAAATATAACTGCTTTAATTCTCTATGTTGATAAGCCTTTGCTTAGAAACTCAGGGTTGCCATCATCGTGGTTCCAGGGAGCACCTGACACTCCTTGAACCTTGGAGTCTTTATTCTGTTGGTCTGTTCTGTCAGTTATGTGGGTTTTGATTGATCTATTCTGAAATTGGCCTGAATTATTAAGGTTTTGTTTTGAGTTTTTTTCATCAAGACTCTATCTTTCATAAGCTTTGTTAATACTGGTATTAAAGTAGAATATATATATATGTATATAGTTTGCTCCCAGAAATAGGCAATAAAATCTGGTTCCCAGAGATTTTTGCAACTATTTATATTGTTTATTACTTTTACTTCTTAGGACTTTTGTTTTATATTTGCGTGGTACCATACAAACCTTTAATATGCATGTTGGCTAAGAAAAGCTCCACAGTGCTTAAAATGACAATTATCAGGTTCAAGTGAGAGAATCCTAGACTGACTGTCCAGAGCCGGGGCTCCAGGGGTGGTGTATGTACATAAACCCAGGGATTGTGGGGTTGTCAGATACACGACTTGACATTCACTTCTCAGTATCTTTTTGAAATAAATGATCACTGAGGACTCCTCCAGTTCTAGAGTTTTCGGGAAAAATTAAACAATATAGCTTTGATTTTATTTGATTAGGGTGCTGTTTCTCTGCTTAAGGGGTTTTAAGGGTGTTCGGGAAGCATCTTGGGGTGAAAGCTGCAGCAAACAGCTGTTGATGGCAGTGACACAGAGGGACCGTGCATCTGTGCGTGTGGACAAATTAATAGAGAGAAACGGGCTTTGTTCCCCCGCAACTCCTTCTAGTGATTCAGATCTGCTCCAGTTCTGAGATGAATATAAACCGATGGAGATGGTACACAGAGTGTAGGTTACCCCACAAACATGGATGAAAAAAGGTTGGAGGACAGCAATGAAGAAAAAGACCCTGTGCGTAAATACAAGAAAATATGTATGAAGAGAGGAGAGACACCTAGAACTCTTTGGAGACAGGAGGTTATTCTAAGACCAAATAGAAAGAAAGGACTTGAGAAATCCTTTTGTGAATCAGTCCATGTGATGATGTTTATTGAAACATGGATACTGGCCTGGCTTCAGGAAATCCCTTGATAAATGGAGAATATTGGTGAAAGCAAGGTGGTTGGAATGTGCCCGTCTTCTCTCTGCTCATGCCGTCTGACGCGCAGGTCCTAGCCAGTGCATGGAGGTGTAAATTTCATCTGTGTGCTTTCAAGTGATAGATGCCATAGTAAATTTAAAAAAATATTGAATATGATAAGTGAGCATGAATTTTTAAATTCTACAATTAAAAGACTTTGTTCAAAATGCCATTAATTTTGAGTTTAGGTGGAAAAGGGAAGCAGAATTCCTCATGTCCTTTTTCCTTCTGCGAGTGAGTTATAACTTCTAACTTGAGTTAGAAATTGAAATAAATACAAATGAGTCATCTACTCATATCAGGCTGAGTTGTCTGTTGGTGAGTTCTTAAGGCGTCTTGCTTTTTAAAAATTGTAACTATATTTCATAATACATGACATTTTTCCGAGCATGTTCACCTGTAGTTGTTCATTTACTCAGCAGATACTTACAGGGCATCTATTTTATGTATTCTGTGCCAGGCGCTCTACAGCAGTAAATAATGTACATGTTCTCTGTGTTCAAGGAGCTTGCAGACTGATGGTGGAGCAGGTAGACATGAATGGGATAAACAGATGGTATTGAATGTTTCTTTCTGAGGAAGTGACTGTTACACAGAGATCTGAAGGATTTGATGGGCCCCCGTCAGGTAAAGATGGCGTAATGGGTGTTTGGGGATGGGAACCGCGTTCCACAGAGAGAGATGCTTGGGTGAAGGCCCTGGAGGAGGAAGGCTCTAGATCACTGTGCAGCAAGGAGACCGTCTGGCCCAAGCCTGGCGGGTGAAGGCCGGAGTAACACGGCAAGGCTGGGGGCCCGCAGGGTCAGGAGTTTGGGGGGTGTGGGAAGTGGGTTGTTTGGGGGCAGGTGGAAACAGGGACACAGCCGGGGGCAGCTGCAGGAGGCCGGGCGAGAGGGCAGCGGGGAGGAGGTGGGGAGAGGGGCACTTGGGAGGCAGCATCATGAGGGCTGGTGGTGCGGGGTTGGGGAGGGAGAGCCGCTCCTTGCAAAGGTTCTGCTTGAGCGCCTAGGGTTGGGGGAGGGGAGGGGGGGAGATCTGGGCCTCTGGGGTTGAAGGTGTGTGTAAGAGCTCCCAGGGAGGGTGTGAGGTCGGCGGGTTGGGTGTGCGAGCGGACAGCCGAGTCAGCATGGCGTGCCAGCACTGGGTGGCATCACGGGTGTAGGCGAGGTGATGCAGGGAGAGGGTGCAGAGGCGGGGCCCTGGCCAGATCCCTGAGCGGCGGCTGGGGGAGTGGAAGGGCCCGCAGAGAAGGGCTGTGGTATCAGGAAGCACACAGGGCAGCGCTTCCAGAAGGCGGGAGGCCACACCAGAGGCTGCCGAGAGGTCCGGGAAGGTGGGAATATGCCTGTGGGGTTTAGCACCGCGCAAGTCGTGCTGGCAGTGCAGAGGGCAGCTCCGTGAGGCGGGCCCGCTGGAAGGCAAACTGGAGCAGCTGAAGGAAGAGCAGAAGGCGAGGAAATGGGCAGGGCGGATGCAGATCCGGTTTTGAGATGTCTGGGAAGAGAGCAGAACGGCAGAGGCAGCCAGAAGGGAGGGGCCAAGGCAGAGGTGCGCGCCGTCTGTCCGAGGGGAGGGTCCGGGTGTGTTTGTCTGTCGTTACAGCACGCGTTTGCCTGCAGCTGAGGATGGTCCAGGAGGGGGAGATGGCTGAGGATGTGAGGGGGGTGGCCCCCAAGCTCATGGATCAGCAGTGAGGGGAGGACGCCAGGCGAGGGCAGAGGGGCGGTGACAGCCAACCTGCCACCTTCGGGTCATGGAGTCACAGGTGGAGACATGATCCACTGCAGCATTCCAGTGGAGGATGAGGGCGGTCACGAGCTGAAAGGGGACGGAGGCAGACGAGAGGTGGCTGTGTGGGGCAGGGAGCTGGGCCGCCCTGGAAACGTAGGACAGGGTCGCAAGTGTGGTCTCTCCTGGGAGTCCTGAGTTAGATCCGGTAAGCCCCGTCTTCTCCACCCCAGACCGGGATCCGCGCGTCACCCGAGGTGTGCCTTGCAGAGCTGGGATCGATTAGAACACAGGTCCTGACTGCTGTTCCAGTGCCCTTCGGTCAGTCCCGGTTCACCTTTAAAAGCTGTTAACCCGAGAGGGAAGCTTTGAAGCTTGACAGTGGGTCTTTCCGTCACAACGCTGTCCAGCAGTGGTGAGTGTTCTGCTGCTATCTGTGCTTCCTCAGGACGTATTAGACGTCAAGCAATGTATGTATCGCGCGTGGACAGTGGAAAGGGAGGTGGGCTCAGCTCACACTGTCTCCACTCCCTCCTCCTTCTGACCTGGTTGTGTGTCCTTAGCACACAGGGAAGCAAAGTAATTAGAGTTCTGGGGGCTTTATCGTCAATAATGGAAACACCACAGCCAGGAGTCTCTTTAGCCCTAAGCACTACCACTGGGGCTAAGTGGATCCCCTGGGTGCCCTGAGTTGCTGCCAGCAGCCTTAGCAAGAGGCAGTGAGGAGAAGGGGGCAGGGGAGGGAGGGAGGCAAAACGCCTGTCCTCCTGTCTGCCCAGCCGAGCAGCCCGGGAGGAGAGGTCAGGCGGCACCGACATTTACCAAGTCCATCTTCGGTGCTGTGCTCATCACAGATTTTAGTCCTGGTGGCGGGTCTCAGAGGCAGGTCTTTGTGTGTGTACAAAGATCACAATTTTTATTTTTTTTAAACTTTAATTTAATTTAATTTTTTAACATCTTTATTGGAGTATAGAACTACCATACGACCCAGCAATCCCACTACTGGGCATATACCCTGAGAAAACCATCATTCAAAAAGAGTCATGTACCACAGTGTTCATTGCAGCTCTATTTACAGTAGCCAGGACATGGAAGCAACCTAAGTGTCCATAGACAGATGGATGGATAAAGAAGATGTGGCACATATATACAATGGAATATTACTCAGCCATAAGAAGAAACGAAATTGAGTTATTTGTAGTGAGGTGGATGGACCTAGAGTCTGTCATACAGAGTGAAGTAGGTCTTTTTCTTTCAGGTTCATAAGCCAGGAGGCTGAGGCTTCACCGGATGCAAAGGGTCATTCACACTAGCAGCTGGGGGCAGGAGCAGAGTCTGAGGAGACGGCTGGGGTACATGCAGGAGGAAGCGGGGCTCTGGGGCGTCTCTGGACCAGCCCAAAGCCTTGTTCCAGGAGTGGCCTGGGCCACAGGCAGCTGAGCCTGAGGCTTCATGCAGAGCCTGGAGGATTTAACTGCCTTTTTGAATTTTTTTTACATTATTTTTATTTTATTTTTTTAACATCCTTATTAGAGTATAATTGCTTTACAATGGTGTGTTAGTTTCTGCTTTATAACAAAATGAATCAGCTATACGTATACATATATCCCCATCTCTCTTCCCTCTTGCGTCTCCCACCCTCCCTATCCCACCCCTCTAGGTGGTCACAGAGCACGGAGCTGGTCTCCCTGTGCCATGTGGCTGCTTCCCACTAGCTGTCTATTTTACATTTGGTAGCGTATATATGTCCCTGCCGACTGCCTTTTGAGGGAGCTCGTCCTCTTCAGATCCCAGATCTGGCCAGAATTCCCTTCTGCTGTCCTTTTCTTCCAGCAGACACCTCCTCTCTGGGCACAGGTGGTAACAGAACAGACTCCAGATGTTTTCCAGGGGCAGGGCTGGGATCCTCTGCACTATCACTGCTTCTTGTTTTTATTTTCACTTACAACCTTAGACTGTAATAAGGGACGAATCTCCACTGAACTATGCGCCCCTCAGTGCCAGAAGCTAGGAGGGCGCAGTTGCTTTATCTTCTCAACAGAAAAGCCACTAACTGTGCAGGGGGTGGGGTTGGCGGGGCAGTCGTATCCAGTTCTTAGCAGAGGGGTTCCCACTGTTTGGGGTGTGGCCAGGTGAGGCCCAAGTGCTGTCACCTGTCGCCTCTGCTTAGGAGGGCCCTGCTCCTGGCTCCCACAGGTCTTCATCATAGCAAGACCCAGCTGGATTGGACGCCGCTGTTCTCAGAAAACACGTGCAGTTCTGACTTTGTAACAGTGGCTTCACCGGCAGAATTCTCTCTAGTTCACAAAGCGATTTTCTGCCGTGCTCGGCATTGTAACCTTGCGAGCTAGGAAGGGAAGGTACTCGTGTTCCTGTTCATCGTTGATGAGGCTGGGCTTGAACCCTGGTGCCCCGGTGCAGGCAGATGCCAGGTTTTAGCCCCCTTGGTTCTGAAAGCCATCTGTAATCCAGATACATTTTTCTGCAGGAACAATATTGCCTGCGGATTCAGCTCCCCTCTGTCTACAAACGGTGCATTTGAGCCCTTGTTTCCTGGGTTTTTGCCACACTTCCCGCCTTCCGTGGCCTTTCTTCTGCGGTGCCTGCAGCCCTGGCTCTGGTTTGTCCGTGCTTGGGCATCTCCTGCCTGGCGGGGCATGGGCTCTGCAGGGGGGACCTGCCAGCTCCTGCAGTGCCAGCGCCCAGGCCCGTAGGCGCTCTGCCGGCAGCCAAGACTTAGAACGACACGCATCTGGGAGGCGTCTACAGTTGGAAACCACTTTCCCTCCCTGCTGCAGCCCGGCGCCAAGGGATGCTCCTCTGGCGGGGGTAAGGGGGGACGGGGATGGGCAGAGCTCTGTGTGAGAAGCCGTGGGAGGGAAGTGGGCTTTGGGGCATTAGCAGCTGTCAGAGAGGAAGACCGTGGCGGGGGCTCTGGGGCAGAGGCTGAGAAGCGCGGGCGGGGTCCACCAGGCCTGTGCCGCTGGGTTTGTCTCGGAGAAGTAATGTAGTTGTCCCTTCCTGAGCCGGTTCTCCCTCTCCCCTACCCACCGTAGCCTCAGATCCTTTGACAACTCGATAGCGAGTCCAGTCACTGCCTTACCAACATGGAAACTTCATGGAGCGGAGGTGAGGCAGAGGGGTGACGTTGTTTGGGGCCAGATTCTGGCTTTGGATTGGGGGTAGCCGTGACAGTGAACACTTTGCGACCTTTGTGGGGTGCTGGGGGTGGGAGGTTGGGGAAGGGTTAAATCTGGAGGCTACTCTCTTGTTTAGTTCTTGACTTGAAGGATGGGTCCTTTGCAGGCTGGTGGTGATAGATGAGGCCGTCAGGACATCTTTCAATAATTAAGAAATAAGTAGTTGAAATTCCGTCCCAACTCCTGAAGCAGGGAAGTGCTTCCCTAAATGGATCTGTTAGAGGAGTGGGTGCACGTCCCACCCCTCAGTGGAAGCCTCCATCGGGCACCAGAGCAGGGGGGCACCCGTGCTCTGAGAGAGACGGGTCCGATTCAGCCACTCTGATCCCTGTATGACGCCAGAAGTCAAAACACTTGGACCCTGATTTCAAGAAGTAACGACCAAGAGCTTTGTCATCAGAAGTGGAGTATCTTGTAAAAATTAACGTTGCGTTATTTTTTTAAATGCACAGGTCAACCTTGAACTCGGGTACCCCGTTTTGTGTCAGTTATTAATTGCAGGCTGGAGCGTCCCACCTTTTCACGGCCCTGAGCGCACCCTTCTTGGCTCTCGAGTCCGGACCCTCCCTCTTGGCAGCAAGCTGAAGTGTCCGTGCTCAGAACGCTGGTGGCCGCCTGGCCCCGAGAACCGTCACAGCCATCAGTCAAGGGCACGGGGGCACTCCCCAGGGACGCTGAGCACGCTTGTACAGACCAGCCTGGAGCGTGTTGGCAGAAGGCAGGGCAGGTCGGGCTAAGTTCCACAGGTGCTCTGTGTCTGGACCTTTTTCCTGCTCCTAACCCAGCTGTGTCACCAGGCTGCCCCACTTTCCAGGTCAACCCTGGTGGAATAGCCCTCAGGCCCCAGGAAGTCATTTTCTTCAAGTAAAAATCCTGCACTACTAGAAATGAGGAATTTTAAGCAATCTGGAGGCTTTCTCTAACTGGAATAGAAACATAGTTTTCCTGACCCCAAGTTTTATCAGGCCCCAGTATCTCCCATCAGGTCCTGGCAGCCACATGACGATCGGTTTGGGGTACAATCACGCTATTAAATTATTTGTGCAGCAGTTAGCAATTGTTTAGCCTTATTCTGAGGTGTTTTTTTTTAAACCTATTTAAGTAACCTTAACAATGCTGCTGTCTGAAATAGACGTTGTATTAGTCTTACATGAAACGAGATGAAAGTTAAATCTATAAAATGTTGAATCTCTTAAATCTAACCAAGGATGGAATATATCCTGTTAATTTGTCAAACTTCTAGAGAAACGCCTACATGAGACAGTAAGGATTAATCAAGCCCTAGTAAGAGGGAATTTGAAAAATACAGTTTTCTAATTACGCAGTCTCTTCTCAGCGGGCCAAGGTTAATGCAGTTCTGAATTCTGACAGTTAGTAATACGAAGGAAAAAAAAAAAGACCAAAGCGTGTGAATTGTCTTATAGTTACCTGAAACAGAGGTTCTCCTTCTATCAGTCAAGAACTTCATACGCGTTAATCTGGCATTTTCAGCATTTGATTCTTTGCCTTTTAAACAATGGAGAATCGTTGAGGCTTCTTGCGTCGCTTTGTGCTTAACAGATACAATGTAGCGTGTGGAGATTCCTTTGGCTTATTGCTCGGCCACAGATGGGTAATTCTAGGTAAATGGAAAGGTTCTTCTTTTGAACACTTTCTAGACACCGTGTATCTTTGCAATACTTGGTCCTGATTCCGCTCTGAATGTAGAAACCAGGCTCACCCCGAGGTCGGCAGCAGAGCCATCCTCCTTGGCTGGTTTTTGTACTCAGCCCTATTTGTAGTTCTTGCTGCAGCTCTTCCGAAGCCACATCGTAAAGCGCTAGCGCTCAAAGAAGATAAATGCATTCTTTAATTTAGTGCCATCAGATATCTACGGAGTGTTTCTATCATAGTGAGAAAAGTTACAGAGAAGACTCAGCCCACCCAGAGAAGAGGCCTGCAGAGAAGGTGGGGAAAATTGGGGTTAGAAATGTAGATTTCAGGGTTTTACAAGTAGATCTGTTCCCTCGGAATCTACGGATGGATGAATCCTTAAAGTCCAGGACTATGGGAGGAAAACGAAAGAGCAGGCTTGAGCCTTGGGAAACGCCCAGAAATGTGAGAGCAGCACAGGGACCCACAGAGAGGTGGTCTGGTGATGCTGAGCGGGTTAGAGCGGGGGTGTGGGGTGGTCACGCATCAAGGGCCAGCAGAGCAGGGAGCCCAGAGACTGCAGCCAGAAAAGGACTGCGTTTAGGTAACTATGAGGCCGCCCGGCAGGGTGTGGGGATGGCCTCCTGTCGGCTCACGAAGCAGATCCGACACATCGCGTCTCTCCCCAGCTACGCACCACACGTTGGGGGCTTGGAATTAGCCCTGCAGGAGTATTTCCACCACAGCGATCGGCAGAGGCTATAAATTAGGGCTTAGTTTTTTGTTTGTGTGTTTATAGTAGTTGGTTGTATGCGTGTAGTAGCACGTTACAGAGGCCAACAGGTTTCCACAGACTGGTATTTCTTAAGCTTTTTACACGGCGACGCAGCAAACATAGTTTACACCCGAAACAGTTTTCAGGAACCTCCTTAACCTTGCCACGTGGGATGCATTCTGATCTCTCGCCTTCTCTTTCCACCTGTTTCCTTAAAAAGGAGGAAAAAATGCTGTTTATAACTCACTAAACTGATTTCAGGACGTACAGCTGAGAAAGCCTTGTTTTACAGAAAACTAGAGGTTCTATGTGCATCATAACGCCAAGAGGTGATTATTTTAAAAATAGAGTAGCAGTTGTAGATAAGACAGTTTCATCTCGAAAGGAAGAAGAAAAGAGACGCAAAGTGCTGAAAAGGCAGCGTCTTCAGAATGGGGGCTAAGTGTATGTGTATAAAGAAGAAGAAATGGGGCCGCGGGAGCCTGCACCACAGGAGACGCCTGGCGAGGGGCTGCCGAGAGCGGGGCCCGGCCCTTGGCGGCAACAGAAGAGAAGCCTCATGTTTTGTTGCGACAGCCTGTCTTGGAGAAGGTCAGCTGTTCTAGAGGTTGAGGGAAGGAAACTGGACACATGGGGAAAAGCTAAAACCCGGATTCCCTTGGGATTGTACAAACTGCTTTTATTTAGTTAGTTGGAGCCACTGTTACTCCTGTAAACCAAAGAGCACAGCTTTAAGTGGCAAGA
The DNA here is from genome assembly GCF_964270905.1 of Leucopleurus acutus. NCBI lineage: Eukaryota > Metazoa > Chordata > Mammalia > Artiodactyla > Delphinidae > Leucopleurus > Leucopleurus acutus. The sequence goes on from NC_139163.1 coordinate 94,301, forward strand.
CTGGGCCTTGAACCCTGGGCTGACTCCCGTAGCAAAGCTGTTTTTCCAGACTTGCCTGAGAGGACGTGAATACAGGGAAGGACGCTCGGCCTTGCGGTCAGGCCAGCCAGGACCCCGGATCAAGCCCGTCGCAGGCAGGCCCTGCTGCTGGGCGCTCCTTGGGCCTGGAACGGCCTCCTCCAGGCGGTTACCTGTTAAGTGACCAGTGGAGATGCCAGGCCAGGTGAATGAATCCCCAGCCAACGCCCTGACTGGCCCACGTTAAACAAGCCGAATGGACAGTCGTCAGTCACGTTGGTCTGCCCAGAGGACAGTCTGGGGCCCGAGGCCTGTCTGCCTGGTGCCGCCTGGGCGGATCAGCCCCAGAGAGAAACACAGGGCGGTCTTGGAGGGTCAGGGCCGCAGAGACTGGAGGCCGTGGTGTCGAGAGGCCAGCCAGGCCAGAAACGCACAGCCTTTCAGACTTGAGGATCTGGACCCACAGCGCAGGGGGTCACGAGGTGGGAGGGGCCCGGCTCAGTGTCAGGGGCTTCGCGGGCCAGGGGTTCCTCCCCTCGACCCTCAGGTGCAGGCTCGGGAAGCAGGTGCCCGGTGGCTGGGGGGGGGTGTTCGCCACGTCTGAGTTTGGGGTGTGCGGTGGTGAACGAGGGCAGCGAGGTGTGGAGGGGACGCCTGAGTTTCGCTCTTGTCATTGTCTGCTTTTGAACGTGGGGGATTGTGGGTTGTGACCTGTTCCCTTTACAGAGCCTCACGCGCGCCTGGCACTCAGCTGCTCTAAATGCCCGGGAGACCTCTTATTTCTCTAACAAGAAGCTTTGTGTTTTCCGTCCTGTGATCTTGTGGTTAAGAGAAAGGAAGTCTGTTTATAGTCCAGCGTGTTATTTCTATAAACCACCCTTTTTACACAGGGGCGTCGGATGCTGCACGCGAGAACCTGTTTCATCTGATGGTTTTCGTTAATGAATCCAGACATAGTATATTTTGCCCCAGACTGCCTCGGATGAATTAGAGGAAGACACTTGTAGTCAATGTGACAATTTTTAGAGATTCATAAGAGGACGATATCATAGAGTTTCCTAACAGATTCAGAAACTCTGGTCCTGAATAGTAATACCAGCACCATCAAAAAATAGTTATTAGGTGGGAAAGCATATTTTTGATATTTGAGTTTAAGAGGACTTTCTGTATGTCCCAACGTTGCCATCAAGAATTGGAATCTGAATTTCCTCCTTTATTCATTCAGTAAATATTTAACACCCGTATGTTCATGGCCTGGCATTAGGCTCAGGGAGCTACACAGAACCTAGAAGCCTGGGCTGTGTCCTCAAGGGGGAAATAAAAGCAACAAGTTCCTCTAATTGTTTTTACACTGAGCAGTGTTGATACCAGCTTGGGAACATCTCGGTCACCAGGGAAGGAAATGGGGCCGGGGGGCCCCTCCGAGGCCAGTGCCCTGACAGCCCTGAGGGTCCCCCCACCCCTTGGGGTTTACGGGACAAGGTCTCAAGGAGCCGGGCTCGGGTTCCCTCTGCAGCCAGTGAGGATTGTTCTCTGATGGGCTGTGATGTGATTAAGCACGGCTGTTTTTTTTCCCTTTAGATTTTCTTAACAATGCCAGAGACTGTTCATTTCTACACACAACTAAATCGTGGTGTTCGTAGGCTAAGGTGAGCACTCGCCAGCATCTCCTGAGAAGGCTGCAGCTCAGCTTTCTGCCTGCAGGATTGCAGAGCTGCTGCAGGACTCACAGGGACACTTACAACGTCCCCTGAAGACGGGAGGCCTGGGGAGGACGGTGGACCAGGGTCTGTATCCTGTCTGAGCCAGAGTGGGCCCCCAGTAAAAGTTTATTGACTGAGTGAGGACATTCGAGCTAAAGTATGCAAGAGCCATGAGTTTAGGCCACTCTTCTTTTAAGGCCTTGTCGACGAAAAGAAAAACGCGGAATGGAAGAGCCGGGAGTTGAGTTTTATTCAGGGTCTTACTGAGGACCAGAGCCAGGAGACAGCCTCTCAGAGACCCTCTGAGAGACAGCTCTGGAGACATAGCGAGGGAGGCCCATATATATACGGTCTCGGCTAAGGGGCTTGTGCGGTCAGCATACAGTATAACCAGTCACAAGGAAGAGATATCTCAGTTGATGAATTTAGTGCTTTCCTAAGTATGGGAAGATGCAAGAATCTGGGTTCATAAAAAGATTTTCTTGGAATTGATCCCTAATTTTTCCTGAAATGTGTATCTAACTAAGGGCCTGTCGTGCCTGTTTTCCCAAAGCACAGAGTGCGTCCTCCCGTTCTTTGCCCTGAATTCCTTTCAGGGCGCACGGTAGGTCAGCGGCTGCCGTGGCTGATGACTTGATCTTGTAGAACTGGGTGGTGGGCAAGATTCTTTGTTTTACAACCTCAGTGCTCCTGGACGAAGGTGCTCAGGGTAGGAGGGTGATAAGTTGGAGACAGAGGGGGAGACCTTCGAAGGCCCCCATGTTTATAATTAGAAGTTTTGTATGATTTGGACCAGGGCCAGATGGTAATTCATTCAGTAAACATTTATCTAGCACTCGTGTGCCTAGAGTGTGTTAGGTCCCCTGCAGATGTGAGAGGGTTCTACACGGCAGTGTTTTCTAAACGTGTCTGCAGCTTAGAATCATGAGGGATAATCTCTGAAAAATTCCAAAGCCTAGGCCACACCCCAGACCATCACGGTCTCCAGGTGGGGGACACAGACATGGCGGTTTCCTCCTTGTGGGGTTCCACCAGGCAGACAATCACCACCACAAGGAGAACAGTTTTAGAGAACGCACCCAGAAAAGTAAGTAATGATATTAGAAGTCAACACAGCAGCTCACAAAGCAGGTCGGGGGTTCTGGAGTAGATCCGAGAGGCAAATACCACGAGCCCCCTCAAAGGAGCACCTGTGGATTAGGTGGTGGGAACACCTAGCCTAGCAGCCTGGGAAGATGGGTGGGCGTCAGCAGGTGCGGGACAGGAGAGGAGGGAGCCTCCCCAACCTTGAACCCAGGCAAGGCTGGGGATGACCTTGGATCACCATTTGGGGATCACTGACCAGTCTGGCAAGAACGTGACTTTCCACGGCCATTAAGTGGATGGATGGTTTTCGTAGGGAAGACAAACCGCTGGTTATCCGATGGCATTTTTCTTTGGTGTGTGTGGGCTGAGGGCCATGAGGTGCAGCAGATCCCTGGGGACAGAAATGCTCAGCTTCACTTCCTGATTGTCTTGCTCTCAGAGTTGCCCTTTGCCCGCTAGTGGCCCTGGCGAACATCCCTGCGTGTGCGTTAACAGCACACAAGTGAGCCGTTTTATGCTGGTGGTTCCGTCCCCGCCTTGTGGGTCTTGGGGAGCGGTGAGCCATCGCTCTGCTTGGGGTGGATGGGGACAATTGACCTTGGCCCCTCCTGGCTGCTGTAGGTGCTAACAGACCCAGGGCTGCTGCGGTCCACGCTGCTCATCGCCAACCTGTCAGACCACGTGGCCTGCATTTCTCAGTACTTTCCGTTTCTAATCAGTTTTTTAAAAATTGAGCCTGTTATCTGTGTTATTTCTTAGTGGCAAACGGAATGCCTCAACACTCTTAGCGAATTCTTCATGAGCTTGCAATCTAAGTTTTTCTTTCTTTCTCCTTCAAACCCACAGTGTGCCACGCCGAGCTGAATGCCATTATGAACAAAAACTCAGCAGACGTGAAAGGCTGTACCATGTATGTCGCCTTGTTCCCGTGTAATGAATGCGCTAAGCTCATCATCCAGGCAGGTGGGACCCGGGCCCTTCCCATTTGTCACATTTGCATTGCTGCCTGCTCACTGCAGACGTGTTTGATCTTAAATCGCTATTGTTTAGATCTAAATCAACTGCACTATCAGCTTGCAAGATATTTCCTGTGTTTTGTTTTTGAATGGTGCCAGGTATTCTAAGACCAATTGCATCCTGTGATTCTTAGCATGTTTTTAATTTAGTTTGCAACTTCCCAAACTGCAAGCTGCTAAAAAACACCGCCAGCATGGCATGTACTTACTGTCAATTTACTGTTCTCTGACACATTGTGCATAGATTAGGGGGGAGGGAGAGAAGTGAACTTCTGTCAGAAACCAGGTCAGCTGGGAGTCTGTAAATGAAATTTTAATTTGTATCTAATATATGGTAGATATATGAGGACCTAAACATCTCTTTGCATATAAATGTCATAAGACTCAAATGGTACAACTTGAAGTTTTTCCTACATTACTGTTACCATAAATCTGCACCATTGTGTTCGGAATATTTCGCCTTTTTCAAACTGTCGCATCTAAGATTCAGCTACACTTTATCTCCATAAAGCTCTCAGCTTGAGATTTAAAGACTTACCACGTTAGCCAGATGTGTGCTTTAACGGGGCTGTGTATCCTGAGCCCTGGATCTCTGAGCAGAAGCGGTCTGGTGGAATCAGGATCAAAGATCTCAGTTAAGGAGTCTCGTGGTCTCCCTCCCTGGGGGTGTACGACCCTTCGCGAGTTTTCCTCGCCATCCTTAGCACAGCGGCGGCGGCAGGTGCATGGGAAGAGCAGCCTCCTGTGGTCCCTTTTTTTTTTTTTTTTTGGCGGTACGCGGGCCTCTCACTGTTGTGGCCTCTCCCGTTGCAGAGCACAGGCTCCGGACACGCAGGCTCAGCAGCCATGGCTCACGGGCCCAGCCGCTCCGCGGCATGTGGGATCTTCCCAGACCGGGGCACGAACCCGTGTCCCCTGCATCGGCAGGCGAACTCTCAACCACTGCGCCACCAGGGAAGCAAGCCCCTGTGGTCCCTTCTGAGGCTCGTGGAGGAGCGAGTGATTGTCAGGAGCCCTCCAGATTCTTGGCCCTCAAGTTAGAACTGCCTGGTGAGACAGGGGTAGGAAACAGATCTGCCCTCTGTCAAGCTGGCTTGAACTGGTCTGCAGAGCCATTCCTGGCAGCACGGTGGTCCTCATCTCTGATTCTGCCCGTGTTCTCCACCACCCCCGTTAGCCTCTTGAGTTAGGAGTCGTTGCCTTGCGAATAAAGAATATTTGATTGCCTGCAGTAAAGAAAATTTGTTAATCGGATCAAGGCTTGACTATTTGACATGTTTTCACTTTGCATTTATTTTAAAAAAATCCATAAAGACTGGAGGGCAGATTAAGTAGAATCCATGTGCTGCTGTATTTGAGAGCAGCAGATACATATTTCAGTCACTGGACATTGTGTGCTCGCACCCTCAGGAAAGTTGATTAATCAGACTCCTCCAGGGCTTCCGTCCGCATGCCTCTTGTTGTATCTCTATGTGCACATAATGAGGTTTCTTTCATTGTTGCCTTTTAAGGGATAAAAGAAGTTATTTTCATGTCTGATAAATACCACGACAGCAATGAGACAAGAGCCGCGAGGCTCATGTTGGAAATGGCCGGGGTTTCCTTCAGGTGAGTGGGAGGCGTGTGGAGGAGAAGGCGCTGGAAGGCCTGATGAAGAAAACACACTTGACCTTGTCTGATGTTTAATTTCTATGTGGGATGCCTGCCTGACCTCCACACTTGGAAGCATCTTTTTATTTATGTTATTTATTTTAAAAATTTATTTCTTAATTGAAGTATAGTTGATTTACAATGTTGTGCTAATTTCTGCCGTACGGCAAAGTGATTCAGTTATATATATGTATACATTCTTTTCCATTATGGTTTATCACAGGATACTGAATATAGTTCCCTGTGCTCTACAGTAGGACCTTGTTGTTTATGCATCCTGTATATAAAAGCTCACATCTGCTGACCCCAACCTCACACTCCGTCCCTCCCCCAACCCCTCCCCCTTGGCAACCACAAGTCTGTTCTCTATGTCCACGAGTCTGTTTCTGTTTCCTAGATAGGTTCATTTGTATCATATTCTAGGTTACACATATAAGTGATATCATATGGTATTTGTCTTTCTGACTTACTTCACTTCGTTTGATAATCTCTCGTTGCATCCATGTTGCTGCAAATGGCGTTATTTCATTCTTTTTCATGGTTGAGTAATATTCCATTGTGTGTGTGTGTACACACGCGCACACACACACACACACACACACACACAACATCTTTCTTATCCATTCATCTGTCGATGGACGTTCAGGTTGTTTCCATGTCTTGGCTATTGTGAATAGTGCTGCTGTGAATATAGGGGTGCATGTATCTTTTTTGGATTAGAGTTTTGTCTGGATATAGGAAGCATCTTTTTAAATATGATGGGCTAAGGCTCTAAAGATTATTCTAAGGGTAGATTTTTATGGGCAGTGACAGAAGTAACTGAAGACAATCTGTAATGATTACACTTTACTTTTAGTAGATTTCCAGGGCTTGAACTAATTATTCTGATAGTGAGAAATTTTAAAATTCACAAGTTTTATAATATTAACATTAAATCTTTTTGCAGATGTAACAACTCTGGCATAAAATATATAAGGTGAAAATAACCTGCCAGGTTGGAACACTGGGAATTCTTTTTACAGTCATAGTTTAAATTGAGATTTTAAGTCATTGATATTTATATGCTTTACCTTTGGTAGGCACAGGTTGGGAGGTATGTGTTACTTACAAGTCAGTTCAACCACCTTTGGTTTCTGGTAGAAACTTCTTTTAGACTGAAAACTTTTGAAGAAGTTCCTTTATAGTCTTTGTGTCAGCATTTGGGGTCCTTGTAATTGGTAACATACCTAACCTTTTGGGTTACTCACTAGGGATATAGGTTATACGTCATGAATCTCTTGCACTATTGTGCCTTCTGAGACACAATTTATTTACATAATAATTAGATATTTACTGTATACTGATTTTTTTTAAGGAATATGTTTAGTCTCCATGTATGTTCTTTTTACCTGCTTGAGAAGGTATATTAATGAGTAAAAAATATCATGGGTTTATTTTACTTCTGCATTTATAGAACATGGTTTTAAAAATGACTCCACTAGAGCTGGTTGTTTTGTATTGAGAGCAAAAGAAAATTTGCTCTTTTTTTTTTTTTTGCTTTAGAGCAATTCCAAGTTGGCTGCAAAAATTTCCTAGACAATAAGATAAATCTGGTGGGGAAACTAGTCATTGGATGTCATGTCATGCAGCTAACTTGTTAGAAATCCTCTGACTTCCCGATAATTCATGAACTCAGCTAGCTGACGAACACACAGACCAAGCCGCCCCATGCATCTTTTTTTGTCTTAGTCTTTTCCGGTCCGTGTTTCTCTCCGTATGGTGCACTGTAATTGGCCCCTATAGAGACAAAATTTCAAGCGAATACCGGGAATTTTTTTTGCTCCCCGCAGAAAATGTAGGTTAAGCCAAAGTAAACAAATGGCTCTAACTACTCACTAGATAATATCTTTATATGTTTTGTTTCTTACCTTTAGGAAATTCACACCAAAGTGCAGCCAGATTGTCATTGACTTTGATTCAATTAACAGCAGACCGAGTCAGAAGCTCCAGTGACTTACATCTCATTAAGTCTCCAGAAGATCGGATTATCCTCTTCTGAGAAGCTGCTAATGCCTTTCGTCTTAAAGTTACACATAACTTTTTAATAGCCGGGACGGCAAAAGTCGACATGTGAAGAATGTAAAAGCTCACATCTTCCTGACTCGCGCTCCTGTCACGTGGAATCTGCATGTGTTGAAACTGTCGATTCAGGGTGTAAAATAAAGGAGCTGTGGGTGCGCACGGGGCTGGAGCGGCACCTCCCCTCCTGTCTCCTGGTTCGCTGGGACGCTGGTGGCTGCGCAGAAGGGCGTCAGCCGTGCGTCGTCCACTGCGTTTCACAGCTGCTCTTCAACGCCACGTGTGCTGGGAGGACAAACAAATAACTGTGGCTGTGTGCCTGCGGGGATGAGCAGACACGCTGATCTGAACATCGGGCCCGAATGAAGCAGCACATGTAATGCCCTTGGGGGAAGGAAAGGAGCCGCAAGACAGTAGCATTTAAGTGTTTGCTTTCGAGAGTTGAGGGAGCCCCCAGCCGCCCAGCCACCCGCCCAAAAGTCCTGGACGGGGTGCGCCTTCGTCCCGGCAGATGATGAGCGCAACTGAGCGGGCGTTCTTTCCCCGCTCTGCTGTCCTGCCTCCCACAGGGCGGTGCTGCGGTGTGCCTCTGCACGGTGGGGACCTCTGTTGTTCGTGCTTCTTATTCTGGCTTTGTGGGTGACACAGAGCTCTTACATTAGTTTATTTGAGTAATGAGTCGTTCCCGGGGAAGGCAGCCCGTCGCCCTGCGTCGCCCCCGGGTCCACACCCTGCCCGGGGGCGGAGCCCCGCACCGCTGCTGCACGTGGCAGCACGGTTCATTCCCAGGGCTGCTGTCTCCCGTCCTGTAAGTGAAATGAACGTGAGGAGGTGTCAGTTCCGTCCAGATCAAATGGTGACAGGAGCTCACTTGCGCCCCTGGTGCCCTGCCTTCATTGACACACATCTCACCTTCCTAATCACTTAGATTTGGGGGATGGGTAGCAGTGACCTTGTCTTTAATCTCATTTCATTTTTATTAAATGTGCTCAGTACTTTCGTTGAGAAAATGGTTTCTTTATTCTAAAGATCATGACCGTTTTAAAGTGCTCTTACATCTTTATGAGTTTTTATTTTGTCTCTGAGGTTTTGGATTCCATATCCTGGGGCATGTCATTTCTGTGTTGTCTGTGAAGCACACTTGCACATGTTTTAATGCTCAGAGAACAGTTTGAGGCACGGATGCCATGTGCCTTCCCCAGGGCTGAAGGGCGATGCGTCTCTATGGACCAGATTGGAGATGTCCGGGAAGGCTCTCTTCCCTCTCTCTCTCCATCGTGCCCTGCTCCTGTCTCAGGTGTGGCCATCTGATCTGACAGGTCATCTCCACCACCCAATAGGTCCCAGGCCTCCTCCCTCCCATAATCCTCCAGTCTCCAGTGCTGGCTTATCTGCTGCTTTCCTACCGTATTCTTTCTCTAAATCTCCTTTTCTCGCCTCAAATTTTTTCTCTCTTATCTCCTCCAAACCCCCTGCCCTCTGCTCTAAAATGCATAAAACAAAAACAAAAGGTATATAGAAGCAAGAAATCAGTAAAGATACCTAAAGATAGAAAATATGTTAGACTTTTGTGTTGCTGTGAATGAGTTGTGAGCCCTTCTAGCAAGGAGTGTGTCATTGTTTATGTCACATTCGTAAATATGTCTAGGGGCTAGTGCCCTGTACAGTCAGCCCTCTGTGTCTACGGATTTCTGCATCTGCGGATTCAACCAACCTCACATCGAAAATGTTCAGAAAAAAGTTCCAGAAAGTTCCAAAAAGCAAAACTCGGGTTTGCCGTGCACCTCACAGGCAGATACTGCGTGTTTTACCTATTGGAGGTCGGTTGCAGCCCTTCTTGAAGCAAGTCTCTCAGCGCCATTTTTTCAGCAGCATCTGCACACTTCATGTCTCTGCGTCACATTTTGATAATTCTCACAATATTTTAAACTTTTTCTTTACTAACGTTTATTATGGTGATCAGTGATCTTTGAGGTTTTACCGTTGCAAAAAGATTATACGACTCCCTGAAGGTTCTGATGATGGTTAGCATTTTTTAGCAATAAAGTATTTCTTGATTAAGGTATGTGCATTTTTTAGACATAATGCTGTTACACACTTAATACACAACCGTAAACGTAACTTCTGTATGCACTTGGAAACCAACAAATGTGTGTGACTTGATTTATTGTGATACTTGCTTTATTGCAGTGGTCTGGAACCGAGCCGGCAGCATCTCCAAGGTCTGCCTGTACATAGTGTTTATATTGTATACAACTATTTACATAGCATTCACATTGTATTAGGTATTATAAGTAATATGGAGATGATTTAAACTGTACAGGAGGATATCGGTAGGTTATATGCAAATACTACGCCATTTTATTTAAGGTACTTGAGCATCGGCGGGTTTGGGTATCCACGGGGGTCCTGGAACCAGTCCTCCAGGACACCAAGGGTTGACTACAGTGCATCTAATTTATTTAACTTTGTTACTGTCTTATATTTTGTCCCTTTTTGTTACATTGAGTTTTAGTGAAAAAAAAAATTTTTCTTTTCCTTACTGGGAGGAGGTGAACAGGGGGGATCCTTGCTAAGCAGGAAGCACGTCTTTTGACGGTCCGGGGGGCTGTGTACGTGGTGCTCGTCCCCCCAGTGTGGGTATATAATACTTCCATGTATAGACCATGTTGCTGAACTTGACTTCCTGGTGACTGGAGTGTACGTAATTACGTGTTAGTTTCCCATGTCACTATAGGAGGAGTGGAATCTTCTGGCCAGAGAACTCTGTAGATATCAATGTTCCAGTCAATAGAGGTTTGCTTTGAACTGTTGCCTTTGGGAACAGTATTCCAGAAGAAAGGTGGTTTGAGCCTTCTTTTGCCTTGCAGACTCTGTTAGATAATTGTGGTGAATGGCGGTTGTATCCGAGGCAGTGTTGCTGCCTGTCATGGGTAATAAATGATAATAAGGAAACCATCTTTCACTGAACCGTTGGTGGGAGAACTCCATTTAAAAGGCAAAATTTCTGAGGGAAATGATAGGAATTCCATTTCCCTGACACATTTTATGCTTTTTCTTCTTTTTCAAAGAATCCATCCTTAAAGACTTCTGAAGCCCAACAAGATACAGCAGTGGAAGTGATCTAAGATATTGGCCATTTCCTCCTAAATTAAAAATGAAGCAAAATAAGGGAACAAGCATAAAAAGAAAAATTGAGAAGAGCTTGAATAACAATTTAGGCCTCTACAACCAGTGATCTAAACTTCCTCTATTCCAGGCCTAAGTTTTGATCTTCCGACGTCTACATCCACTTGAGGATTAAAAATATTTAGGTTGGCGAATCGACTGTTGCAGAAGGAGAGCCCGAGAGTGCAGGGCAGGAAGTTTTCCTGTGAGTGACACGGGTGAGAAGTTTTCACACGCACAGTTCACTTGGTTTTGTGTTTTAAAGTGAGGCTACTCTGAACATGGTAGATTCCACAAGTCATCAGTCGGGAGGTCTGCCTTAAGCTCCGTGGGAGGAGCCGGCTCTCCCCTGTGGGAGAGCCTGTGCTCTGCCCACTTACCTCCTGCCAGGGAACCATGGTGATGGGGGATTAGCATCGGCAGAAGCAGCAGCGTAACCCTGGGCCCAGGACGTTTTGGAATCGGGATCACATTTAGAGGGAAAGGCTTGTCCCATTTAGATGAGAGGTGCCCAAGAATTCTGGAAAGACGTAGAGCTAGGCCGATTTTTCAGGACTGTTGGAGAGGTCGAAAGCCATTACTTCAAAAACTGTATTTAAAAACAGAGAAAGACTAGCTGCTGGCAGCTGAAGATATGGACCAGACTTGAAGAGGGAGTGCAGGGCTGGAAGGAAGAGGTCTACTTGGCAATTGGCCTCCAAAAATAAGGGCAGCATCAGGCTGTCCAAATCTCCAAATGGTTATTGAGTGCCTCACCAAGTATAAAGTGGGTTCTCCAATGCTCCCTCGTTTAGAGTCGGAAGACACAGAATTGTTAGATGAAGCCCAGCTTTGCCAGTCTCAGGCTAAACAACACTCTCCACCTGCCAGGGCCTGCTGACGCGGCCTGCAGTTTATTTTCCCTGGGATTGAGTTGTCTGCAGTGTCCATATCCACTGAGTGAGGCCAGTGGGGAGAGGGCAGGGGTCAGAAGTGGGTGTGCGCAGATGCCTGGCTCTTACTCCATTTCCAAGGTCACTTATTTTAAAAGATTTTAAAGGTGTTTCACTAAATTAAATTGAGCTCAGTATTTCCAAAGAAAATTGGGGAAGAGTTCTGTACACCACCTGCTCATCACTCAGTAGCAGAGTTGCTCGGTGAAGCCCACGGATCTCACAGGCCTGGAGCGTGAAAATGATGCTGCCCTTATTTTCGGAGGCCAACTGCCAAGTAGATCTCTTCCTTCCAGCCCTGCGCCCCCTCTTCAAGTCTGGTCCATATCTTCAGCTGCCAGCAGCTAGTCTTTCTCTGTTTTTAAATACATTTTTTAAATGTAAAATATACATAGCAAAATTTACCATCTTAACCATTTTCAAATATGCCGTTGAGTGATAACTACATTGACATTTTTCGTGCCCCCATCGCCACCATCCAGCTCCAGAAGTCTTTTCACTTACAAAACTGAAACTCTGTGCCTGTCAAACAGTAACTCCCCATTCCCCTCTCCGGCCAGCCCCCGGCAGCCAGCATTCCACTTTCTGTCTCTGAATTTGACTAATCCAGCTACTTCCCATAGTGGAATCATACAGAATTGTTTCTTTGTGACTCTGGCTGACTTCACCTAGCACAGTGTCCGGTGTTTGTCCATGTTGCAGCACGTGTGAGAACTTCCTTCCTTTTGAAAGCCGAATAATACTCCATTGTATGCCACATTTTGTTTCTCCATGTGTCTGTTGATGGACTCTTAGATTGCTTCCACCTTTCGGCTGCCATTTTCTTTTTGTTTGTTTGTTTGTTTGTTTTTTGCGGTAAGCGGGCCTCTCACTATTGTGGCCTCTCCCGTTGTGGAGCACAGGCTCCGGACGCGCAGGCTCAGCGGCCATGGCTCACGGGCCCAGCCGCTCCGTGGCACGTGGGATCTTCCCGGACCGGGGCACGAACCCGTGTCCCCTGCATCGGCAGACGGACTCTCAACCACTGTGCCACCAGGGAAGCCCCTGCCATTTTCTTTTGAACGTCTAATGTTCCTCTACAACCAGGCATCATCCACGTGGGTCCCTGACTGCCTCCTTCCCTACACCAGTCACCCAAACATTCTGGAACATTCCTTGCATTTGTGTGTGTGTGTAAACCAGCCTTTCTGAGAGGCTCGTAATGTGCTTCCTTTGCTCGCGCACAGCTTTCTGTCTCTTTCAAGACTGAGCTGGGATCCTGCCTTCTCTGTAAAGTCTCCCCCGGCCTTCCTCAGCTGGAACTGATCTATTTCTTCTCTGAAATCCTACAGCAGTTATTGTCAGCAACCATCTTTTCGGCAGTGAATCGTGCACAGTTTTATGACAACTCTCCTACTGTCTAGAACTGTTATTGAGACATTTCACTTAACTTTTCACAATGATCTCTTCCTGCTCTAACAGGATGATTAACTTCATGAGAGCATGTGTGTCTCGTGTATCTTTGTACCCACTGCCTTCTATTCCGCCCACATCTTTGCATCGTACCTTACACAGATGTGTTTAATATTTCCATTTGAAAGTTATGGACCTGATTGCACTTTAATTCAGTGAAGCGGCTGATCAGGAGCCAACTTCCTAGATCATTTTTTCCCTATTTCCTCCTGAACAGCCTGAAGAAATATGGTCAAACAGAATGCAAGAGAAAGAAGTCTTCCTGTTAGCATCCAGGGTTAACGGGCACATTTATCTTTGAGAGAGAAGGGAGATTATTATTTAAATGTCTTATTTTTAGCTTCTGTGTTTCAGTTAAAGCATGCTTATATATGGTTTTGGATTAGAAGGTTGGCAATAATATACACACTTGCCAAGACCCTAGAGATGATGTTTCCATTTAAACCCTTCTGATTAGAGGATGGCTTGACCTTTACAGGTCTTAAATCACTATAGACTGCTTACTGTTGCAGGGATGCTTTATTTTAACTTCTGTTAATGAAAATTGTTACATCTTTGGTATTGTTAAAAATGCCATTTGGTCCAGGTTTTAGATGGGCATTTCGTTATTAAATTGCTTCCCCTGCACAGTGATGCATGGCATGCAGCCTTTTGTGTTCATTCTCCTGCCTTTCCCCTGTTTTTCTTGAAGAAGCAGTCATCAGTAATATATGCAGCTATAAGTAACAGACACCTGACTCTCAGTGGCTTAAACAAAAAATATATTTTTCTTACGTAATAACTGCATTTGCTGGAGTTAGTTCAGCTACTCGATGATGTCGGCAAAGATCTAGGCTTTTTTCTTTATTTTAGCTTGGCTTTCTTTAGCATTATGTCTTAAAGCTTGTTTTGTCAAGCCCCAAGTGTCCCCTTAAGTGCAAGAGGGGGGAGATGGGAGGTGGGGCAGGCAAGAGACTCCCCCCTCTTGCCTGTCCTTCGTATCAGGGAAGCAGAAGCTTTCCCAGAAGCCCCCAGCTAATACTCCCTTATGTCTCATTGGCCACAAGTGGGTCAGTTGTCCCATAAGCTGCAAGGGAGGCTGTCAGGGTGCTTGCATTCCAAGTTCTGTAGTGGAGTCTGCAAGGGAGAAGGAGGTTAGTAGCAGATGCTCCTAATGATTTGGGCCTTACTTGAGAAATTGCATAATGGTCTAATTATGTAATTTCTACTCAACTGCTGTTCACATACTAGGTGTTAAAGTATTAATTGAGTTGAAAAGTGATACCTCCTTCACAGGAATTTTGTGAACTTTTGTATTGACTTTCAAACTCTTGTGTAGAAAATCTTAGTTTCTTATTTGGACAGAGCTATAAAAGAGAAACACACACACATACACACACACACACATACACTCACACAACATTTGAAGGTAAGTTACATCATAGCCTTTGGCCCCTAAATACTGTGTGTGTTTCTCAAGAATAGGGCTATTTTCATATATAACCACAGTATACTTATAGACTTCAGTAAAGTTAATATTATTACAATACTTTAACCTACCATTCATATTCCAGTTTTGTCAATTGACCCGATAACTTTCTTTGTAACATTTTCAGTACAGGATCCAGTCTAGGGTTTGATATTACATTTAATTGTCATGTCTGTTCAGCCTCTTTAATCTAGAACATTTCCACAGTGGCACTGATTCCTAAGAGAGCCCCTTTTCCCAGCTGCCTTATGCTAAGATTCCTTAGATGCAGCAATTTTCAAACTTTTTGGTCTCAGGGCCCCTTTACCACTTTTGTTCATGTGGGTTATTGCAATTGATATTTAACCGCATTAGAAATTAAAACAGAAGTTTGAAAAATATTGTAATTGATTTAAAATAATAAACTCTTTACATGTTAACATAAATAACATACTTTTGTGAAAATAACTATTTTCCAGAACAACAAAACATATTTTGTGAAAAGAGTAGCATGGTCTTACATTCCTGCAACTCTTTTAAATGTCTGGCTTAATAGGAAACAGTTGGATTGTCATTTCTAGAGTGCTGTTTATGTGTTGTGATATGTTATTTTGGTGGAAGTATATGAAGGAAATCAGGCCACATACAGATAGGTAGTTAGAAAAGGGAGGAGTATTTTAATAGCCATTTCAGAAAATTGTAAACACTCTTCTTTGATACCACACCAGAAGTTGATAAGTGATAGTTTCTTAAAGCACAGCTGCTATGTAAAGTATGAAACCACATCAGAAATGAACATTTCCTGTTAACTTACATGGAAACCCACTGGTCTATCTTGTACTTTGAATTGATGTTTTACCTGTGCGTGCTGTTATAACATGCCTTGGTCATTTGGAAAATCCTGGTTCACTGAGTTATGTAGATCTTCCACATGTTGACTCGTCTCATGGTACAGTATCCACAAATCACTTTTATAAATATCACAACTGATCTCATTCGAAAGATCCTTTAAGTATTGGGAAGCTGTCGAACTCATGGCGCCAGACAAGTTTACCGAAACTCTACTTTTATCTTAAAAGCTTGACCTTTAGCATTTCTTCTTCCTTGATGCCCTGAGTTCTAATGAAGACTGGGGCTGCTTTCTGGGGCCTGCTTGTTCCTTGCTTCCTTTTCATTGAGTGGGAACAGTGGTGTTTCTGTCTAACCCCCACGAGGCTGATTGGCCCTCTTCTTGGTAGAGTTAGAGATTTTAATTACCCGCGGCAGCCCTCGAAGAGGTGATAAGCGACAGGGCATCACCACTTGGACAACACAGGTCGGCACTGATTAGCGCGGCTGGTTAGAGCCACGACTAATGAGGCCGAGGTCACGGACTCGGCCCCGAAGCCCAGGCAGCCCGGCCACCTTCCAAATCGCCGCCCCGCCGGGTCAGCTGCCTCCGCAGATGCCCGCTGCCTTCTGGAAGGGGGCCAGAGAGGCGCGAGCCAGCAGCCAGCAAGGGCTCCTTTCGTTTAAAACCAAACAAAATAAGAACAGGGTCTCTAATGCACCACCCCCGGCGATCCCTCTCTAGGAATATCAGACTTAATTACTTACATTTAATTTGTTAGCCATTGGCTGGTGAATTTTTTAAAAACCCGATGATTAATTAGCATTCTTATAATAAGCACCATTAAGATCTATTAATGAGAGTTGCAATGGATCAACGATTTAATTTTCTTAATAAAATGAATCGGGAAAGTATTGTTTAGGAGGAACTCCATACTGCGAGCATATGCTCTCTGCCTGTTTTGTGACCTTGGTTTGTTTTGCGAGCCAGAAATCGAGCGGAGGGTAAGCTGATTGCGGTACGTCCGCCAGCAACTCTGACTTCCCAGAGCGAAGCCGGGCTGCGCGCGAGGACAGCGGAGTGTTCACGCAGCTCGCAAACACCACAAGCTAAGGAGGGCGAAGCCCGCTGCAGCCTGTCCTGTCCCTTTCCTGCTGCATCCCCGGTGACGCTCACCGAGACAGGCTGACCGCAGCCTGTGACCCACGTCACACCCAGGACAAGTGGGAGGACGGTGCAAACTGGCTTCAGAAACGTGCCCGGCCAAAGCGCACCTGTCGGTAAATCCAGCGCTTTGCTGCCGGGTATGAACGTCCGTCTTCACGGCACGTCTTGATCAAGCAGCCACCCGGGAGGGAAGGCTCCACAGGGCAGGAGGTCCAGAGCAGCACCGGGGCACGTGCCTGCCCCCAAACAGCAACAGCGCCCGGCTGGCTTTCAAAGCGTCGCGGCGCGTTCTCCCGGGGCGACAGGTGCGCGGCTCGGATGCGATTCAGCGAGGGGCTCCTTGCCCATCACCGACCGTCGGGCTGCAGAGGGCCGGCTGGGCGGGACGCGGAGGTGGCGGCCCGGGCCGGGGCCCAGAGCTCCGGGCTCTGCAGCCTGGACGCGGGGCCCGGAGCACGCGCAGGTCCCGAGAGCCCGGCCCCCGCCCCCGCCCTGCTGCCTGGGGAGCCCAGTCTGAGCGAGTAGCGGATCGGCTGCCTCAGCCCCTGAGGGTGGCGCCCGTGAACGTGGCGCGCGCGGGCGCTGGCTGCGCTTTGGCCCAGCTGGGAGGTCGGCCGGGCCCGGCGCAGGCAGCCCGGGTCCCCGCGGGCCGATGCTTTTCCCACGTGCTTTCGTGCGGTCCCTCCGCGGGGCGGGGATGATGCTTCAGTTCAGACTCGCTCAGCCAGGGCTCTTCAGAGCCTCACTGTGGGGGGCGGGCGCCCTGCCTGTGACGGCTCCCTCCTCCTGCCTGTCCTCTCTTGCACACGGCCGTGCCGTTGCTCGCCGGCCGAGTGAGTTGTTAGTGTCCCTGGGCTGCGGTCGGCAGGCTTCCACTCCGGCGGGAGCGGCAGCGGCCCTGCAGGGAAGATGCGAGGCTCCTGGAATGCCCGCGTGGTGCCCGTGCGCTTGGAGCCTTGGAGCTCCGTGTGAATCTGCGGCCGTGGTGCACAGCCTCGCACAGCGGTTGCTGAAGAACGTCAGAGCTGACAGTCTTCTGTTCTTGAACTCTCCACTTACCCGGGCTTCTGCAGCCTCAGAGCTAGAACCGGGATGAAAATGCAGGCTTCCCGACTCCGAGGCCTCGCCAGGATCCCGGGCCGAGTCACACTGAGCTAAGGCAGGCACGCGGGACTCTGCGGACCCCACGCGCCGCTGGGTTCCCAGCCTCCCTCCGAACCCCCGTTCCTGGTGCTCTGACCTTGCTGTGGCCTCTGCTTTGTCTCTTGGACATTCCTTCCCAGGCCAAGGCTGCCGCGTTTGCTATTTTTCCTTCCTGGGTGGGAGCTTCCTCCCCCAGCCCTTCCCATCGCTGAACGTAGCTCAAGCCTTGCTCTTCAGAGACGCCAACCCTGACTACCTGCTCCCCCGTGGCCTCAGCCTCCAGTTACTGTTACCCCAGCCTGGCAGGGGTCGTGTTGTGTCACTCCTGGAAGCCCCATCCTCTGGTTCTCTGCGAATGACGCCCCTGCAGTCGCGCCACAGAGTGATCCTTGGAAGCTTTCCTATCTTGGGGTAGGGCTGATCATGGGCAGGCCAGCTGCAGCGGAGGCAGACTGCCCAGTTCCAGACCCTGGACTCAGATCCTTTGCTGGGGTGCGGCAGGTGCTGGGGGGACAGGCCAGCCACAGCTTTGGAGGCACAGTGCGGACTCACAGCTGCGCAGTAATCGGGGCAGGTGGTGATGGGGGGAGGGGGGGCCACAGGTTTTCCAAGAGGCAGTGAGCGAGGGGACAAGCCCACGGTGGGGACCACGGGAGGCCCAGAGGAGCCGGGGGGCGCCAGGAGCGGGGGTCTAAGTGAGCGGCAGGGAGAGACTGCCAGCAGGCGACAGAGCCCCAGTGCCCCGGGCAGGACCGCGAGAGGGGAACCGCCGGAGCACGGCAGGCAGGCCCCCTGTCCTCAAGGGGCTGGGCTGTCGGGCAGTGACCTCCTCGCCAGAAATGGGACCCGACCTCAGTCACCGGGACGAGCCCGGGGCTCACGCTCCCGAGTCCCCGTCTTAAGGACCCGTCCTTCCTCCAGGATGTCAAGAAGCTCTGCTCAGGGGTAGGAAGCCGGGAGGACGTGGACTCGACACAGTCCCGGGAAGGCGCCGGGAAGAGCTTATTACAACTGAGAACCATATATGGAGAAAAAAATAAGTCTGATCATTTGATGCATTAAATGCAGTCATTTTTCCCTTGAACATTTACTGCATTACATCCTCCTGGAACGGTGTGTCAGAAGAATACATAACCCCACCTCGCTTCTTCTTTTCCAATAACAATTTTTCCCAATGACACAGAAGAAAGGATTCCCAAGTTGGCTCAGGGCTCCCATCGCCTGGTGTACGGCCTCTCACGGAGAAACCTCAGCAGGAAAACCAGAGTTCACTCCGTCCTACTGACACCCCCTCCCTCTCTTGGGATTTAAACAAGGACGTGTGAGGCAAACAGAGACTCTCAGTAGAAAATCTCACGAAAATTGGTGCAAAGTGTGATTTTAAATATCTGGTGCCCAGGGGTGAGGCGGGAGGGAGGGATGAACACGTGGATTTTTAGGGCAGTGGAACTACTCTTAATGACAAAGCTGGATACTTCTGTCAAACCCACAGAATGTACAGCACAAAGAGTGAACCCAAGTGCAAACTATAGGCCTTAGTTCATAATCACATATCAACATTAGATTATCAGTCGTGACAAACGTGCTGCGCTAATGCAAGATATTAATAATAGGAGAATTTGTGTGCATGGCTTCTAGGGGGAGAGAATTGAGGGGTAATATGGGAACTCTCTGTACTTCTCTCTCAATTTTTCTGCACATCTAAAACTGCTTTAGTGGCTTCCCTGGCACTCCAGTGGTTGAGACTCCGTGCTTCCACTGCAGGGGACACAGGTTCCATCCCTGATCGGGGAACTAAGATCCCACATGCTGTGCAGTGCAGCCAAAAAAAAAAAACTTCTTAAAAATAAGATCTGACATTTAAAAAAATCTAAACTTCCAGCTATAAGATAAATAAATACTAGGGATGCATATGATATGGTACAATAAGATAAATAGAATTAATACCGCTGCTGTACACTGCATACGAAAGTTGTTAAGAGAGAAAATCCTGAGTTCTCATCACAAGGAAAAACATTTTTTTCTTTTTGTTTAGTGTTGTATCTCTAGGAGATGATGGATGTTCACTAAACGTATTGTGGGCATCATTTCATGTTGTGTGTAAGTCACAAAATTCTGCTGTACACCTTACACTCGCACAGTGCTGTATGTCAATTATATCTCAAAACTGGAAGAAAGAAAACCTAAAAAAAAGTGGCCAGGTCATAATGAACAATTTGAGTGAGAAGCCACTCAGAAAAGTACAAAAGGGCCAGGGAGAAAGGGCACATGCACCCTGTTTCCTTTGCTACTTTTTACACCATAAGGATGGACGTACTCGGATGAGAAACCCTTCTTGTGTTTGCACGACGATGATAGTAATGAATTATGAGTTTTCTGAGGTGGATAGGTGTACAGATATCAAAACAAAGGAACAAAAATCACCAAAGTTAGGTATCAGGATCTCCTTCACGTTCTATGGTCTTTTTGTCTGCTGGGATCTCTTTCTCCCTAGGTGTGAAATAGAGACAAGTTAGATGAGTTTCCCTTTCTAGTATATTTAAAAGAGGATCTTGGAGTCAAGCAAAATTGGAAGAAAAAAATTGGAACTAGAAAGGATAGTGCTGGGTGAAATTCAGCAGAGGGGCTCCATAGTGAAACAGACTAAGGGTAGTGAGGAGTTTGAAGGTTGAGGAAAAAATGGAGAAAAAAATAGTTATTCTTGAAGGCCTGAAATAGGCAAAAGTGGAGACATTTAAAGGGATAGGAGCCCCGGGGAGAAATAAGTCAAGGACAGCACTGAGGAGAGGGTACAGCTTCTTAGGAGAATAGAGAGTGGTCAGTCCTTTCAGGAGGACCGGATGGGGTTACGGGGTAGGTGGACCGGCCCCAGTGCTGCTATCATGTCTGAAATGACCCCTTCACGAAACACCGCCCACAGCCATGTGCACGGCAGCACTGGTCACGGTAGCCAAGAGGTGGAAGCAGCCCAGGAGTCCATTGATGGGTGGGTGGATAAACAAGCTGTGGCGTCTCATTGCAATGGAATATTATCCAGCCTTAAAAAGGAAGGAAATCCTGACACCTGCTACAACACGGATGAACCTTGAGGATATTATGCTAAGTGAAGTAATCCAGTAACAAAAAGGCAAATACTGCATGATTGCACTTATACAAGCTACCCCGGGTAGTTAAAAATACATAGAGACAGAAAGTCGCAGGGTGGTTAGCAGGAGCCCAGGGCAGTGGCGATGGGGAGGTCGTTTAATGGATACAGAGTCTCAGTTTTGCAAGACGAAAAAACTCTGGAGGATACACTTCACACCACTGAACTGTGCACTTAGACCTGATTAAGATGGTCAATTTTACGGTACTCGGGCTTTACCACAATGAGAAATAAAACCAAAACAGCTGCCCCACCCCTGGAGTGGTCACAGGGGCCACATCGTGCATTTTCTCATCATTTTGGGGGATCTTCTGAGCTGCGCTCCTGACTTAGCCCCGCCCCCTGCTCTGTCCCTCTCTACAGTCCCTCGGTCCCCAGCCATCCTTGATCTCAACTCAAGGATCCAAGGAAGCATATGCTCAGCTTCCTGGTTATGCCTTGTTTTCTCTGCCCGAGGGTCTCAGGCTGTCTCAGGAGGACGGCCCTGCCTTGCCCCGTTCCCTAGGACCCCGCAGTGCAGACTGCCCCCCACCGTGAGTGCCCCGTAGCCCCTGGGCCTCTCACCCCGCCCTCGTTGGCGTACATACAATTGTAACACGACTGTGCAGGGAGCAGGGCTTGCTCTGGACCCCGTGCTCCCGAGAATTCGAGGCAGAGCCGAATTTCTATTATCACTTAGTAACTGGAGTTTTGCAGGCTTGGGATTACTGCTAATGGAAAGCAGATGGGCTACGAATCAAGAGATAAGCAATTCAACAGCCAGCACCACTCGGTAAAGCAAAGAGCCTATCGTGGCACTTTACGTGGCTAGAGATCATCATTTGTAGACAGATTTGCAAACTCCTCACTAGCCCAGAAACACGATGCCCCACTAGGCTGTCTAGCGGCCCGGACCGGCCCTGCCTGGCGGGAGCAGCTAAGAGGCTGCCCAGCAGGGAAGCACGGCTGGCTGCCCGAGGCCCAGGCGCACCACCTTGGCAGGGGAGAGATTTAATTTTGTCTTCACTCTCTGTCTGGTACCCAAACCTCAGAGAAGCCCTCAGAGCCCAAAGCCCTTCCGTATGCCCCTCCCTAGACTCCCTCAGCCTTGTCGCCCACCGCGGCCCAGAGAACAGGCGGTGACAGGCCTGGGACAGGGCTGCTGCAGGCGAGGGGCCCTGCACAGTGGCTCTTGACTCTGGGAGAGAGAAGTGGCTGTAAAGACTGACGTTTCCCGGGGTTTGCTGACCTCTGGTCTCTGGGCTCGTCTTGCCCTTTCTCCTCTGGGGAGAGTGTCAGCCCATCATACATTTACATGAGGGGCCTTTTCTCCACAGATCACATCACCCCCTCTCCAGTTGCTAAAAGGCAATTTAATATGCAGAAGCTCTGCTAGAACAGCATTAGGTTATGACATGAGGAAATGGAAAAAAGAAAAAAAAAACACAACAACCTAAGCCCACTCTCCGCCCTTCAGTTGTCCTCTGAGAGTGACGTGGCCATTGCTCAAGGACGGAGCAGGTGTGCTGTGCTCCTGGGCTCAGCCAACGGGAGGGAAACAGAGGCAAGTTCAGCTGTTGGCCAAAGGCTGTCAGGACTCATGTGAGTTCTCAAGTTCAAGTCGCTCCAGGGGCTGCAGGGGCTCGTGTTTCCGCTCCCTCGGCTGGCAGTTGCTGAGACATTTGCAGACCCCCTCCTGGAGGCGCCCCTCAGCCCCGCCACTCAGCGGTAACTTCATCACTCAGTCATTAAATGTCACTGCAGCCCTTTGCACAGGGGACAGAATCTACATCTAGCCGTAAAGAAGGTGGTGAAATGAAAGATGTTGTGAAATGACATCGTTTTCCAGCAGGTTTGTCATATCTCCTGCATGGAGGAAAATTGCTTTCTGTAAATCTTGGTCCAACAGAACAAAAACACCTATTTCTTTCCAGTTGGGGAGACAGCCATCCTCATGGGCATAATGAAGGTATTGTACGCTGTGACTTTTACAAAGTCTGAGGGAACCAATCTGAAATCTTGACAGATATGATCTTTCCAGGATGCACTGTTCGGTGATGGTGGCGAGAGACCTCAATTAATTTATGAGCGAGGACAGCGGGATGTGACCCCTTGTGCATAGTCTAGGTGGAGCTGTCCCTGTCTGCATTTATGTTCTGGTAATTTAAAAAGATTTATATTAAGCTTTTCTTTCATTTTGAGAGTAGATTAAAATTCTAATGGAAACCATTTGTATGCATTTGTTGAATTGAATAGTATTTATGGCTGTGTTAAAAAAACGTTGCAAAATTCTGCTGATAATGAAGTCAGTGAAGCAAGAATAAGTGTAAAAACAGGGAGAGAAGGCTGAATGGAAACCACACTGTATTAAACAAGTATAATGAGGGAGCCGAGCCGGGTAGAGCGAGGCTGGGATTAGGCCCCGGAGTGGGATAGGTTTCCTTATTTAGTGTAAGGTTTTTATAGCTCTCTGATGACTTAAAACCAAATTTACATTTCAAAATAGGCCAGATCGGGCCTCACAAACCCCATGGCCATGTCACCCTTTCCCATCATTCTTGAACCCGTGCCAGTGTCCAGGACACACGGGAAGGAAGAAAAATCTAAGCAGAGACCCGGAGAAAAGATGCTGATCCCAGGAAAAGCAGACACTGCGCGTAAGAGGCCAGAGGTTGGCAAGTGAGGGGCAAATTTGAGCTTAGGAGCGTCGGGCGGGTGGCAGGGAGGTTGCCCCCAGCACCTTCTGGGCGGGACCAGGGACATCCCGGTGCTCGCATCTGTCCGTGCGCCCCTGGTGTCCACGTTCGTTGCCGTGGCCACTTGACCGGTACCTGGACTTGGAGACTGCAGTCACCTCTGTGGTGAAGGACAGGGAGCGCTCAGCGGCCTTTCGCCAGCCGCGAAACGAGTGCCAATGACGTGACGACCTGCGAACACAAGCAAGCACAAGGCTTTCCCTCTGTCACCTTCTCCAGGGGACAGAATCTCAGGCCTCCTATCTTGCTGGGAGGGCAGAGAAAGCTGACGTCCTGTCAACATCCATCTCAGAGCCGACAGAGGGCATTTCACCAGGAAACTCACATTTTTCTCAGAAACAGCATCTTAGAGTCAGGGAAACACCAAGCATGATGGTTAACAGCTCTAAGCGAGAAGATGGAAATTTCCTGAGAGCCCACACTGCTCTGCTCCTGGGCTGTTGTTCTTTCCTCCCAGTTGTAAGCATATTCTTTAACAGAGTTACACGGATGTCATAAAATGCCTTACAATGCATCAGAGCGGAATTGTGCATTAGCGAATTTCACAGGTGTAAAGCTGTGTTGCTGTCAACGGAAGCCTGCGTGGAAAATCAGGGGTATCTTAAGAAAGAACCGTCTTCTCTCAAAATTACACCACAGCCGGAAATGCGGATGTCCCCACACCGCCCAAAGCACAGCCCTGTGAGTCTCACCGGCCTCAGAGTCTGGGCACTTCTCCTCTATTTAGTTCACGTTGCCTCTGTGAGGCTAAAAAATGGGTCTCTCTGGTCACTGTGTACCCCTGGCACCCAGCACAGTTCCTGGCACACAGAAGGTGCTCAACACACCTTTGCTGAGCTAAACATATATGTTCTAGGCCCCAGGGGAGATGCAACATGAGTGAAACAAGCAAGGTTCCTGCTGGTCCCAGGCTAGAAACCTCAGCCCGGGTGGGTGGTGTCTGCACCTTAGTAGGCACCCAGCTCAGGTCCTCAGCCTAAGTTTGTTACTAGTGACAAGTTTTCAACATTTACTTTTCTATTAACTGCCCTTCTCCCCCAATATCAGAACACAACTTTATATAATTTAATAGAAACCCAGGGCTTCCCTGGTGGCGCAGTGGTTAAGAATCCGCATGCCAATGCAGGGGACACGGGTCCGAGCCCTGGTCCATGAAGATCCCACATGCCGCAGAGCAACTAAGCCCGTGCACCACAACTACTGAGCCTGCGCTCTACAGCCCTCGAGCCACAACTACTGAGCCCACGTGACACAACTACTGAAGCCTGCACACCTAGAGCCTGTGCTCCGCAACAAGAGAAGCCACTGCAGTGAGAAGCCCGTGCACCGCAACGAAGAGTAGGCCCCACTCGCCGCAACTAGAGAAAAGCCTGCACGCAGCAATGAGGACCCAACACAGCCAAACATAAAAGTTAATTAATTAATTTAAAAAAATAGAAACCCATAAGCCAGTTGCTAGAAGTTTTACATACTTTTGTCCTCCTTGGATTCCCGAATTAATCCTGGAAAGCAGGTGACATTATTATTATCATCATCTCGTTCACAAATGAGAAAAGAGTCGTGGGGAGATTTAATAGCTCACCTATTGTCGTATAACTACTATGCAGGAGAGGAGAATTTGATTTCATGTTTGATTCCAAGCCCAGTTAGCAAGTATTGGCTGGACATCGGTGCCTGGCACTGTGCTGGGCAGGGTTGGGGGTGTCACAATACATTGTCCCTGCCCTCAAGAAGCTCATAAGCCGATAAGGAAAGCCCTTCATAAGCAAAAAAAGAAAAAAAAGCAAAGATTGCATAGGATGCCAAGCATTACCCTAGTGGGACGTGTGGCAACTCGCTTGGCCACACCAGCTCATCAGGGGAGGCGGTGGACGGCACCAGGTTTTCCACCGGAGGGGAGCTTGAACTTGTTCTTGGAAGATGAATATTTTTGCCAGGACCGCCACAGGAATACCAAGGCAGATAAAGTCTGTGCTCAAAAGTCACCTTACTGTGAGGGTGTCCCTGACTCCCCCATATAAAGAGCAAACCCACTCCCATCCGGCCACAGCACCCTGAGCCTGTTTTGTTTCTTTTCGCCCGGCACTCGACATACACAACACGCCCCATGTATTAGGCTGAATGGTGGTCCCCCCCAAATGTCCGCGTTCTCATCCTCAGAGGCTGTGAATATGTTAGCTTACACGGCAAAATGAACTTGACAGATATGGCTACGTTAAGGATCTTGAGATGGGGAGATTACCCTGCATCATCCAGGAGCACCTGATGGAATCGAGTCCCTATAAAAGGGAGGTGGGAGTTCACAGGAGAGAAGATGCTCTTCAGCTTGTCTTGAAGATGGAGGAAGCTTCTAGAATGTGGGAGGCCATGAGTCACTATTAGATGCTGAAAAAGACAAGGATGTGGATTCTGCCCTGCATTTTACTTCTCTCTTCTCTTTCCTAAGTCTGAGGTCCTTCCATCTCTGGAGGCTGGAGGTCCACCCTCCTCTGGATTCTAGGGTTTTCCCGCCTCTGGAGTCTGGGGTCCTCCTGTCCTCTTGTGCCCCTCGCCTGTGAATCGCCTGTAGTGGCCCCTACCTTTTTGCTTCTTTGCCTGTTTAGCCCCTAAAACAATTTTGAAACAGTGTGTACCTCTTCACACATTTTTAGGTAAACAGCTCAAATTTTTAATTATATGTTTAAATCATTTTAAAAGATTTATTTTCCTGCATATTTTATATTGTCTACCTGCTTTAAACACATATTGTATTAAAATCTTGGAGCAGCAGATTTTAGCTCATCCAATTCATGAAACCAAAATGACAAAGCCACTCTTTGCTCTCACATCAATCAGCGAAATCAGACATCATTTGGTAGAAGATGTATCAGTCCCCATGATGACCACCTCAGTTCTGCATTTGAATCTTGGCCTCAGCTGGAGAGAGGCAGCCGGTGGGCAGAGACGGATGCAGGCAGAGGGATACGGAGACGGATGCAGGCAGAGGGATGGGGCGCTGCCTGGGTTCCTTGTACAGGTGAACTGCTCCCGTCAAAGCATCTAGAGATCTCCTTGCCTCGCCCTCAGGGCGTCCTCAGGAATAGTGCATTCTGGCATTGTCCCTTTCTTGGTGTCCTAGAGATGTTGACACTCCAGAGCGATTCAGGATGAGTGACAGGAAGGTTTTCTTTTTTTTTTCCCCTCCAGTTTTATTGAGATATAATGGACACACAGCACTGTATAAGTTTAAGGTGTCCAGCATAGTGATGGGACTTCCATACATCATGAAATGGATGGATCCGTTTCAGGAAGTTGAGAACCTGGAAGTGGATTCCCTGAAATCTGTGTGGGCTTTGGTTTCCCTGAAGACTCATGAAATAACGAAAGGGGCTTATTCCCTCCTTGATTAACCTCTTGATATCAGTCACGCCGCCAGCACTTTTCAGTTCTCCAGTCACCAGAGAGTCCCTGAGAACCTACCACATGCCAATACCGTGCCAGCTGTCAGGGACAGCCAAGCCACGGTTCCTGCTCCGTCTGCAGAAGCAGCAAAAGGGGACAAAGGCAGGATCGTGAAAGAGACAGGGAGCCCAGAGGGGAGAGCCCAGCTCAGGGGGGTGGCGGGCGTGCCTGGGGGCCCAGGCGGGCTTCCCAGGGAGATGTGTCCTCTGAGGCTGGAGGGGCGGGCCCGAGAGACCACAAGAGAAGGGGAGGGACGTGTGAGAGTGGGGAAGGGCTCTGCGGGCCCAGGAACCAGCATGGGCAGGGGCTCGGCAGCTAGAGCGGGAACACGGAGGAATACGACGGTCCATCCATCCGACAAAGAGCAGGCAGTAATAAGGCCCTTTCAGTCCACTGCCTGCAGCGCACAGAGACAGAAATATCGAGGCCACACACTAGAACTAGTGACTGGTATTGAATTATGATTCCGGCATCTCAGCAGGAAGGCCGGAGCCGTGACCTCTCTTCATGAGACGTGCTATCTGTTCTAGCAGTTTTTGATTTCAAAGCATTTAATCGCTGTCAATTAATTAAGCCTCTAAAGATGCAAAAGTGCAAAGTGGAATTATCTCCATTTCAGAAAAGCAGAGCGTCAGTCCAACGAAACCCTACGGTCTGCCTGAGACTGGCTCCAGCCCGGCGTCGGGGGCCTGCGGTGGTGACAATGGCCACACTGCCCCGCTCGCCCCTCGGGCCCTGACTAATAGAGTCACCAGGTGCCCGTGAAGAGGGGGCCCGGCCCTGCCCAGCCGGCCACCTGCCCGTCAGGGGGCGGCTGCAGCCTGGAGCTCCTGTTCTTGCCTTTGCTTTTCTTTGCACAGCAAAGCCAGTCCCAGGAGGAGACTGCTTTCCCAAGAGGAGCTTAAGCTTTTTGGCTTTCCTTTTAAATACGCCTTGCTTTGCTTTTTTTTTTTCTTTTCACTTCACAGAGATAAGTGAAAATCCCACAGGTGGTGGTCCTCACCAAAAGGACAGGAGAACCGAGGCCTTGCCGAGGACGCAGGGAGAGAGTTGACCAGGTGGCCGGTCGCCCGCGCCCTCGGTCAAGGACACAGGTGCGCACGGGGCCGCCTGCAGGTCGGTGGGAGGGGCCGGGAGGATGCCTGGAAAGCTGCGTATTTGAATGGAAGGCCTCGAGGGCACAGCAGCGGCAGTGGCGTCTGCCTGTTGCCTTATAAGGGCTGCCAGCTGGCACGCAGCCACCACCTGCCTTAACTCGGGTTTGCTGCAGCAGCTGCCTTTTGGACGAGGGAGTGGCGAGAAGTCCCCGACTCCCGGTGGCCGCGCTCGCCGGCGTGTGGCAGTCAGGGCCACGCTCTGCCAGAACGCTGTCGCTGGCACAGGGCCTAGGGAGGGGCGTCCTTTTAGCCCGAAAGATGCGTTTTTCTTCTTTTGGCTTCCGAGCTGCAGGAGAGCAGACTGACTTCTCAGCATTAGCCAGCGGAGGTGGGCCACCTGCAGTGTCCTGAGGTGGCCGCAGCCACAGGGCTGTGGGAGGAGTGCGCCAGGAGTGGGAAAGAGGGATGGCTGGCAGGCTCTGCCACCTCTCGCCTCCGATGCTTAGTCACTGTGCGTGCACCTGGCCCTTTACCCAGGGCCCCCTGGGAGACAGGCAGGTCCTGAAATAAAACAGTACGTCAAGCTTCCTTTTACGCCGTTCTCTTTGCTGGTTTTCAAGGCTATGACTAACCATCTCACAGCACACTACGCAGAGTAGGTGCTCAGTAAGTCCTTGCATGGGTTAGCAAATTAAAATAAACGGCACCGTACTATCAACATGCTGGCCTTGGACTCAGTGTCCCAGAAAATAAGGGCTGCGGCGTTTTAATATGCTCTGTGAGTCCCTGGCATCCTGGAATAGCGATTTGCTCATACTTTTGATAATGATTATTAATAGTGTATCTGTGTTCTCTGCTCTAAAACAATAATGGAATAGGGAGCTTGCAAAGTTAGAACCATGTGTATTTATAAGGAAATCAGAGAATCCTGGAAAACACACCAGCTCAACCTAGACCCCTCAATCCAAAGGGCTACTAGAGGACACGTGAACTTTCTTTCTCTGCCCCGATGTGAGTGGGAATATCTATCAGTTTCCTAGGCGCCATAACAAATGCCACAGATGGCGGTGGGGTGAGGGGAGGGTGGAGGTTAAACGACAGGCGCTTACTGGCTCACAGGTGTCAGTGGTTGGGTTGCCCATTCCCCCAGCTGCGGGTGGTTTGCTGGCCATCTGGGCTGTTCCGCGGCTTGGGGAGGCGTCACCCCAGGCTCCGCCTTCATCTTCACAAGGCTTTCTCCCCGTGCGCGTCTGTGTTTAAAATTCCCCCTTTTATAAGGACAGCAGCCACGCTTGATTAGGGGCCCACCCTCCCCCCAGTCTGACCGTATCTCAGCTTAACTAATTCTATCTGTAATGACCCTATTGCCAAATCAGATCACATTCTGAGGTCCTGGGGGTTAGGAGTTCAACATGTAAATGGGCCGGGGGGCTCGGTTCTACCCACAGCAGAGCTTTCCCACAGCCTCCGGAGAGGAAGAGAGAAGCGTCTAAGGGCCACTGTCCGCAAGGATCGAGGAGGGCGTGGAGGGAGATGGGGGGAGGGGAGGGGAGAGGGAGGGGGAGGAGAGGGGAGGGGGAGGGGAGGAGAGGGGAGGGGGAGGGGAGGGGAGGGGGAGGGGAGGGGGAGGGGCGGCCCCGGGGCGAGAAGCAGGGCAGAGGCAGCAGCGTCAGAGAGGGCTGCGTCCACGTGCTCGCTGAACCGCGCGCCTTCCTTCCTAAACGCTTCCTTCCGTCCTCGGCCCCTGCTGCTTGCCGGGCCACATACTAGATGGTGAGCACGAGTCCGTCTTCTCAACGGCCTTCTAGTTGGTAGACCAGTTGATCAATGGCTATCAGTAGCCACTGACATGGCGACTGAAATTAAATAAGATGAAAAATTCAGCTCTTCAGCCTCAGTCGCTGTATTGCAAGGGCGGCTTGTGGTTGCCATTTTGAGCATCGCAGCTACAGAGCATTTCCAGCATCACAGAAAGTTGTACTGGACAGAGCCAGTCCAGAGGGTGGAACCTGGGACACGTGGTTGAGGAAGAAAAAATCTGGACTGGAAGGAGTACGGAAATAGGTTGAAAGCGGGCAGAAGGGCCCCAGGTGGCCTTGAATTCCCACGGCACTCAAGTGAGTGTGCAGGATTTAGAGATCCGTGAGGCAACCAATGGGCTGAGAGCCTGGGTGACAGGTCAGGTGACCTTGGAGTTGGCCTTTACCTCACAGCCCACTTCTGAGAAGTGTTCACTCATCATAGTGGGTGGTGCTCTGGAAATGTCCCCGGAACCTCCAGCTTGGGAAACACTGGCCCAAAGCAGAGCAGAGCAGAGGGAAGGGCGCCGGCTGGCCGTTGCTCCCCTGAGGACCCAGAGGACTGCCATCCAGGGCCCTCCATGAGGCTGGAGGAGGCAGTGAGGACCTGAGGCCCCTTCCTCGGGCTCCTGCAAATGTCTCCAAATTGGCCAAGTTCGGAAGACGGGAAGAGAAGTCCAGGCAACCTTGTTAAGTTAGACAGACGTTTGATGAATGATAAGGTGTCTTTCCGTAATAACATGGATAACATGCTTTTAAGGACTGAATACAAGCTATTTTATGCACATCCAGGTGGGAGACAGCACAGCCGACAAAACCTCGGGGATTACTGGGTCTCCACGCCGGTATTGACAGAGGGAGCGCACGCCGGCCAGGAGGGACAGGGGGCGACACGGGGTCACCAGGGAGCCGTAGGGGCTGAACACACACAGCGGAGGTCAGGCTCGGTGACAGGCCTCCGCGGCGTGCTTTGCTCTCTGAATTTTAAGAGCAATGAAGTAAAACTGCAGCAAATCAGAAGCAGAAATGAGCCAAGGTTACAGAGGAGTTGTAAGTTGTTTAACTTGTAAAAGAGAAACATAAAAAGCACATAGTACAGAGTCTTATTCTCAGGCGCCCGAGAAGCTATGACAAGGAGACCAGAGCCCCTTCTGGAAGAGGTCTGGGTGAGCTTCATGCCTGTGTGAGGAGGTCTGCGCGGGGAAGGACTCTGATGACTGCCAACGTTTTCATGAATAACCATCTCCCGGGGGATGCAGACGCTGCAGGCTCCCCAGGGGCAGGGGCCTGGCCTGGCCAGCACGCGGTCTGGCAATAAGTCTTTGAGTCCACACGTGATCGGATGTCCTCCTGAGGTGCTCTCCATTTCTGTCACCAACACTTCGCCCTCACCCTCCATCGCCTCTCCCCTGGGGTGGCAGGAAGCCTTGCCTATGCAGCCGATGTGTCCTTCCGCGTTGAGGAGTCTCCGTGCCTCTCTCCGCCCTCGACGCCCTGGCCCGCAGCACTGGCTGATGGGCAGTTCCGGGAAGCATGGACTGGGCGTGTTCTTCAGCTTCGCTTTCTTCCTCTTGGGCGCACGCGCTGCCGGCAGGGATGCTGGCCGCAGGCTCTTCCTCTCCATGGGGCTGGGGCACTGATCGGGCGAGGGGTCAGTATTGGGAAGCCGTCTAGGCTCTTATACCTGGCGTTACCAACGTTGAGGATGATAGTTTAGCCTCCATCTGCTGCTCCACTGTTTATTGTCAAATGAGTCAGGACTCAGGCCAGAAAGAGGCATAGCTGTTTGGGGGGCCCCTCCAAGACCCCAGCAGCCTGCCTGCAACAATATTACAATGATCCCTCCACTTTCGCTCCCCTGAAATTCATTCTCACTGCCCCTGGGAGCTTTACAAAATACAAATCGGATATGTTGTTTCTTGCCTGAAATCCTGCACTGGTTTCCCGTCACAACTCGAAGAAAGCTCAAATCCTGTCCGTGAGTCCCGGATCTGGCCTTCTGCGGCCCGGCTCTCACTCCCCTTGAGCTCCGGTAGACTCTGCTGCGGGAAGAGAAGGCTGAATCAGACCTTAGGGACCTGGCAGTATAGACTGTTCTTCGTCCTCTTGCGTTCCACTTCTAACCTGCCCAGAGAGCCTGCTTTGAGCCCTGGGTCCACACCAGTCCCTGTTCCCGCCCTTCTCCGGGATCCTTTTGTTCTTTTGATGGTACCCAACACCAGTGACGTCATTGTGTGCACTTGCCGACTCTCATTTATCCACTGTCTCCACCACTGACTGAGATGGAGAGCCTTCCCTTGAGAGCAGGGATCTGGTCCCCCTCCATTTGCTTTGCACCCTCAGTACCTGGCAGAGCAGTCACTCAGTCAGTATCTGAGCAGCGAATGCAGGAGGGAAGCGTCCGGGAGAAGCAGGGCGATCCACAGGACACACCCTGGACCAGGAACCAAGAGAAGTGGGGCTTCAGCCCCTGCTCACTGCTAATAACTGTGTGCTTGTTCCTTGCAAGAAGATTTTTCCCTTCTTTCGTCTCTAAAGCAAGGAGGGTTCACCCTCTGCGTTGGGAGACTCTTGTAAAGGCCAGACATCCTTCTGGAGGGGTCTCTTGCTTCTTAGGAAAAGCGTGTTTTCCCGGCCCGGTGCTGCTAATATCTTCCCCTCCCGGCGCCCCTCCTTTGCAGTGCTTAATGCGGCAGCTGAATTTAACTGTGTGAGTGTTCGGGGCCCGAGTTCGAAGGGCAAATAAGATAACACGTGAAGCAGCGCTGCGGCATCATTCTTTCTGCTGCTGGGGGTTCTGGAGCGTTTATCTTTCTTGGGCAACTTGAGGTTCTCAACAGAAAGAGTAAAACAAATCACATACACAAATCACAGCCCCAGCCCTGCCGGAGCCGCTGCGGCCGAACGGGAGCGATTTTAAATGAGAAGATTATAGCCGCAGCTACTGGGCCAGGAGCGAGAAACGCATGGCCTGGGCCGGCAGCACCAAATACCCCTTATCACCCCCGAAGAGCGCATTATTTTAATGTTAAACGCAGTAAATTGCAAACTAGTAAAGTCACATTCAGACTTGCCTCCCCTCTGTTTGTCCGGTGACCGGCGCGTGCATTAATACGTTTTCCTTATTGTGAGGTTTCTCAACAGCCCGAGTCCCGTTTGGCAGCCTTTATCTCCTTTGGTACCTTCCGTGGAACCGTGCAATAAAGTCTCCTTTTTAAAGTACAATGCGTTTCCCTCAACCCTATTCTTCTGGGGCTTTTATGACTCACAATTGACAAAGGCCTCGCTAATGGAAATGCAAATTTCCTACCTGTCAAAGACTGAGAATGCTTTCTTGAAAACACTGGCTGGCGGGGCAGAAAGTACATTAGCATTTGCATACTTGGGGGAGAAGCTGCTTCCCATGAAATTGTGGGATAAAAGTGTTTATTTGATGCTGGGATATAAATAAAATAGCAATGGTTAGATCTCCCATGCGGACAGGACAACTCCCTGGGAATTTCCAACTTTTTTATCCCTTTGGTTTCAGCACACGTACTATTCAGATTCACATCACCCAGTACTGCCTGTGTGAAGGCTTTGATTTGGGGACCAGGAAGGTTGGGTGCCCTGGATCTCTCCTGTTGCTTTACTGAGGGGGCCCAGCGGAAGTCAGTCCGGCTGGTGTCTGGCTGTCGTGGGGTTCCTCACTTCTGAAGCATCAACCCTCCCCCTTCTCTTCATCCTCTTCTCTTGTTGTTATCATTTAACAGTTCACACGACAGTGAGCGAAGTATGGTCTTTGCCTGAAATTTTAGGGGATAGCAGGCTGTGGGGACGGTTTCTGAGAATCGGGGTGATTTCCTACACGAGTCTGCCAGGACTTGTCGACTGGAAAAAACGCACAACTTAAACTTGAGAACTGTTGTTTTGCTTGGCAGACAAGCTGAGGACTTAAGCCTGGGAGACAGGCTCTCACACGCTCTGAGGGACTGTTGGGAAGCGGTCAGGGAGGGGTCAGGATACATAGGAGTTTCTGCAAAACAAAACAAACGAAACAAAACAAAAAACCCAGGCAGTGGGAACATCAAAAGATTAGTGCGGATAAAGAAAACCAGACACCTCAAGTTCATGCATTTAGCGCTTTTCTATGTACGAGAAGATGCAAGAGTCTGGGCTTACAGAAACTATCCCTTTGATATGCACCTTAACTATCAAGGACCAGAATCCTGTTTTTCTCCACCCTGAATCCTTCAGGGTGGACCGGTGGGTGGGAGAGGTGTGACTGCAGTGGTTGCTGGCTTGATGCCGGCAACACCCTTTGTTTACTGATAGGCAGGTGACATTCTTTGTCTACAGGCTGCTGTAACCAAGTACCCTAGACTGGGTGGCTTAAACAACAGAAATTCATTGTCTCACAGTTCTGGAGGCTGGAAGTGAAAAAAATCAAGGTACTGGTAGTGTTGATTCCTTCTGAGGGCTATGAGGAGAAGGTCTGTTCCAGACTTTTCCCTTTGGCTAGCAACTGACCATCTTTTCCGTGTCTCTTCACATCGTCTTCCCTTTCTGCCCATCTCTGTGTCTAATTTTCCTCTTCTTATAAAGACACAGTCCTGCTGGACTAGAGTTCACCCTAATGACCCCATTTTAACTTGATTGCCTCTGTGAAAACCCTCCCTGCTAATAAGGTCACATTCTCCAGTACTGGGGGTTGGGACTTCAACACAGACATCTGGGGCTGTGGGGAAAACACCATTCCGCCCAGTAACACTGCCCATCTGGAAAGGTGCATGGGGCTCTGATCAGCCAAGCTCTCCTCTGAGGAGAGTTGGTCGAGATGAGAAATCCGCGGGCCACCCCTGCCCTCGAACGCCTGCCCCCTGTCACTGCCGCCTGCCACTCAAGTGACTGAAGCTTTCCAAGGACCCAATCATGGTTTCTCCTCGGTGGCCCAGCAGAAGTCCTAACGTTCAACACAACACTTTAATTACTTTTAAAATGCGCCCTAATCATGAAGACAGTGCGGCAGAGAGTCTGACCAGGTGACTTTGCCTGTGGAGGGCTGTCCTCTGTGAAAGCAGGCTGCTCTCAGGGAAGGAAGGGAGGCCAAGGGGAAATGAGGGCAGGAACTCCTCACCCTCGCAGTGCGCAGCAGCGTGTTTCGGATTTCTTCTCTTTGGCTCAAAGGTGGCGGAGATGTGGGACCTGGCTCTCTGTGACGCTGCGAACAGACGGCCTGGCTTTGGCCCAGGGCAGGCCAGGTGGTCTGACCCCAGCGCTTGTAGCATCCTCTGAGGCAGAGTGATTTGCCAAACATTTAGAACAATGGAACAACCTGATGGAAAAAATGAACCGTATCTCCTTTACTTGGCTGTGTCCTTAGAAATGGGAAAGAAAGAGAGATCATCTCCTTTTGTCAGCTCTGGAAGAGTTATCGGATATCATTATTATCTTTGTTGTTATTATTGGCTTAAAACAACTGAAACCGATTGTCTTGTAGTTCTGCAGTCTAAAAGTCTGAAATCAAGGCGGGGCAGGGCCATACTCTCTCTGAAGCCTGCAGGGGCGTCCTCTGGGGCCTCTGGCTAGCTTCTGATGGGTTGCTGGCGATCTCTAACATTCTGCAGTCTAGAAGTCTGAAATCAAGGCGGGGGCAGGGCCATACTCTCTCTGAAGGCTGCAGGGGCGTCCTCTGGGCCTCTGGCTAGCTTCTGATGGGTTGCTGGCGATCTCTAACGTTCCTTGGCCTGTAGGTGCATCACCCCAAGCCCTCTGCTTTTCTAAGCTGCCCACCGTGTGATACTTTGTTATTACATCCCTAGGAAACCAATGCAATCCCTGAGGACAGTGGGAAGCCAGGAGAGGATGTTTAGAAGGGGAGGGACTGGTTCTCTGACCTGGAAATTGTTACAGAGCTACCAGATGTGACTGGACACATCTACATATAGCAGTACGACTGCGACCCAAGCACACTAGCACTAGCAAATGCCTCCGTCGTGTCACGTAACTATCATTTCTTTTCTGTGGTGAGAACGATTAAGAATTATGCTCTTGGCAACTTTGAAGTTTATAACACAGCATGTTGTCTGTAATCTCTCCACTCTACATTCGATCTTCGGGTCTTATTTACCTACTGGTTGCAAGTTTGTGCCCCTAAACCACGTCTCCCCAGTTCCTCCGCTCCCTAGTCCCTGGTAACCACCATTCTACTCTCTGTTTTTATGAGTTTGGTTTCTAAGATCCCACGTATAAGTGAGATTGTGCACTATTTGTCTTTCTCTGTCTGACTTATCGCACGTAGCGTAATTCCCTCAAGGTCCATCCATGTTGTCGCAAATGGCAAGATGTCCTTCGTTCTCTCGGGAGAATAACATTCCATTGCACGTACATATCACACCCTCCATATCCATTCAACCTCTCTGATTCTTATTTCCCCAGGACAGGAATGGACATCCCTTGACTTCAGTAAGATGTGGAGTTCGCACGGCTTCTAACTCCTAAAACTGAATCTCTTTCCGTTCTCCCCTCCAAATTCCCTTGCTCGCTCTTTCCATAGTCGCTTTCCCTTCTCCTGCCCTTTCTTTTCTCCCTATTTCTCAGTCCTTACTTGATTAAAGGACTAAAGGACTGGATGGGGTTGGTGCCTGATCCTGGTCAGGTGCAGCCTTGCGAGAGAGGAAGGAGTGGACACGGGAAGGAGCAGGGCGTGGCCGTGACTGATGGGCTCATCGGTGTCTCCTGTGTCTCCTGTTGTGTGGATACTGATTTCAGTTTATAACTGTCACTCATGACGAATGTGCCTCTTGTGATGAGCACGTTTTGAAGGGGAAACAAACGGGGTACAATTGACTTGTTACTGAAAATTAATTAAAACTAGATTTCAGCAGAGAAAAGGAGAAAGATGTGAGAATAGTTTAGCAGGATGGCAAAGGGAAATCAGAGAACACTCGATTTAGCAGCATGTTTGATTATCATCAGCAAGGAGAAGCAACAGTTCCCTGCTCGGAATTTTCAGACACAGCTGACTTGGGCTTCCAGGGCTTGGTGAGACCAGATTCTCCTGGGTTCCTAAGATCCTTGCGAAAGGCTCTGCCAGAATCAGATTTACCTGCTTCACCAGGGGGTGTGACTTCCCCATCTTTTCCAAAGTTAAAAAAGGAAAAGCATGTTTACTCCCCGCCCTCACCTGAGATCCTAGTGTAGGTTAGTTCCGCCCAATTTCTCTATCCCATAAAAAAGTCTTTTCGAGGAAGAGCTGAATGCAGAGTCATCTAAAACAAGGTAAACATTTCTAATTTGGACCTGTCCTCTTGAGGTGATCTTTCAGAAGCCTCCATGGCCTCTGGTAAATTAGTTCTCCAGCGCTAACTCCAGGAATGATTGGGAGGGAGATTGCGGAAAAGTGTTGCGAGAAGAGGGATTTGGAGCAACTTTCCTTTGCCAAGGCCAAGATTCTCAGCCTTCCGGAGTGAGGGGCTGGTTTGCTCAGCCTGCCCTCTGGGGGTGCATCCTGGGTGGCAGCTGGGTGAGCAAGGCAGGGCCAGGGCCCTCCTTGGGAAGCACAGAGTTTCTCAAGTCACATGGCCCTGGGGTCATCGTTTCCCCTTGACGACTTCTGTAGCGTCTGCCTCTGGCAGCTGGCTTCGTCTCTGAACCTTAGTTTCTTCATTATAAAATGCGGGTAATCATAGCATCTACTTCACAGGCTTATTAAGAGGTTTAATATCCATTTGAGCATATGAGCATCTAGAACGATCATCCTCTTGCAGTAAGTGCCACATTAAAGGTATTTCCCTTTATGATCCACACAGTCTGAGCACAGCATCACTCTCCCTACCTTAGAGGCAGGTATTTTATTTATTCCTTTACCGACCCATTCAAGCAAAGGTGTTGAGGGCCTCCGACGTGCCCGGCACTGTTTTAGGTGTTGAGGCCGGAGCAGTGAAGCACACAGACGAGCCCCACCCATCACGGCCCGGACGTGCCAGCTGGGGAGCAGAGCAGTGGATAAACCCGCCGGTTCACGTGGGGATTGGATTAGTGACAAAGCACCACAAACTGCGTGGCCTAAGACAAATGGAACCTAGCGTCCCAGAGGCTCTGGAGGCTGGAAACCTGCCCTCGAGGTGTCAGCAGAGCCGTGCCCTTGCCGAAGGCTTCTGCCGGTTGCCGGTGATGCCCGGTGCTCCTTGGCCGGTAGACGCAGCACTCCAGTTCCCCCTCATCTTCGCTGGGCGTTAGCCCCTGTGTGTGTGTGGGGGGGTGGCTTAGAAGGACACTGGTCACTGGAGTGGGGCCCACCCTCATGCAGTATGATGTCATCTTAACTTGATTATATCTGCGAAGACCCTCTTTCCAAATAAGGGCATATTCACAGCTTCTGGGTGGACACGAATTTTGGCGTGGGGCACTCTTCGGCCCAGTATAGTGAGATATGCTCTGAGGACAAGAAAACTGAGCACAGTGGCGGTGAGCGGGGGTGGGCGTGCTATTGCTGGGGAGGAAGTGGGATGGGCTCCGGGAGAGGCCCTCTGAGAGGATGACCTTTGAGCTCACACAGAAGGACAATAGGGTGACAGCTGCGGGAAGAGTACTCACTTCTCAGGGTAAATTCCTCTTTTTCTTTCTTTTTTTAAAAAAAAATTCGAATTGTTTCTCTCTTTTTTAATTGATGTGTTACATCGTGTTCGTTTTAGGTGTACAACATAATGATTCGATATGTGTTCATAATGCAGACTGATCAGTTCAGGTCCATCAGCACACACAGTTCCGAAATTTTTTTTCTTGTGATGAGAACGTGTAAGATCTACTCTCTTACCAACTTTTAATTCTACAATGCAGTCTTATTAACCGTAGTCACCATGCTGTACGTTATATCCTCAGGACGTTTATTTATCTTCCAACTGGAAGTTTGTACCTTTTGACCCCTTCTACCCACTTCACCCACCTCTCCACCCTCTGTAAATTCCTGGTCAGACAATAAGTTTTCATTCTAAGCCAGAACACCTCCACGTAGAAGACACACTAACATCAACTGGGAAGCTTCAAAATATATGTGCCAATTCTCAGAGAATTTAAACAGACTCTCCCCAGACCAATTAAACAGAATCCGTGGAGGTTGGACCCTCACGTGGGTATTTTTGAAAGCTCCCCAGCGAGAAGCCAGAACTGAGCACCCAGTGGAACGCTGGCTGCACGGTGGAATCATCTAGATGCAGCCATCTATGGACATTTCGCATCTCCTTTCTCAATGAAAAATTACGGCTGCCTGGTCCTTGGGGATTTGATATGCGGTCCGGGGTGTGGCCAGGGTGACAGACTTTCTCAAACTCCCCAGGTGGTCCTGACAGGCCTGTCCGGCTCTGGCCGCTTCCTGAAGGTGTCTGGTTGACACAGGCAGAGTCAGGTAAAATTCCAGTTGGAAGAGGGCCCCAGGATTCCAGGGGTGCGATGACGCCGTGGAAGCCAGGGGGCAGCCCGAGGGTCCCCGCCCCTGACAGAGGGGTTGTAGAAAGGAAAGTCATGACAGTCCCTGATAGGGTTGCTGGAAATTCAAATTCAAATTCAAATTCAAATTCAAATTCAAATTCAATTCAAGACGACACAGAAAGCATTTGCCACACACCTGCCAGGTGTTAGCGTGTAGTGAATGCAGCCAGTACGTCTCACGAGGGGCATCGCTCTTCCTACCCTCCTGCTGAGGCCCCAGGACCCACAGAGTCTTGTCGGGGTCTCAGGTGGCCCTCAGCCGGCCCCCTCAGCCCAGGCTGTGGCCCTCCAGGTGTGCCATGATGCCAGCAACGACGTCTCTGGGCTTGCTGGTGACACGGTAGACGGCCCCAAGGTGGCGATGGCCGGGCGTGGGCAGAGCCCTGCTAAAGGGGAGCGTCTTCTTCACTGTCAGGTGGAAACTTGAATCCGGCTTTGCTGCTCCTCTATCGCTGGAGGGTCGGCGCCAGGCCTGGCCCCAGGGCCACCTGGGTGGACATTTTGGCCTCGGTGAGCAGGTCAGCCCAGCCCATGAGCAAAGGGGTGACAGGGCTGTGGAGAACCCCTTCCTCAGGCCCACAAAGGGGATGCTCCCTGGGCCACCGCGGGCCCTGCCTGGGGGCTGCGGGCTGCAGGGGCAGCTTGACGAGGGGACAGGGGGCGGGGGGCGGGGTGGCGGCTGAACCACGGAGCTGCTTCCCAGGGGTGCTAATGAGGCGGCGCTGGCTGCGCCCCCCAGCGCCGCATCTGTCTTCCGTGAAGCATGCTCTCGGTAACTTCATTGTGGCGTTTTCCATTAAAAAGTTTGATTAATTCTATAAATATTAAAATAAGACAGATAATTAGAATCCAGGTACCCTCTGTACGCTAAAGCGGTAGAGTCCGCAGTAAATTATTATTATTGTTAGTAGCACTCGCACAGCACTGGTAATAAGTGCCGAGGAAGAAAGAAGGGCCCACGATCACCGTTATTAACATCGTTCCCCCCAGGACAGTCTGAAGCCCTGGCTCTGAGTGTCTCGGTGCCAGCAGGAGAGAGACGAGGGGCCTGGGTAAGGCGGTCTGTCCTCCAGCGACAGGGCGGGGGTCTCGTCTGCTCGACTTTGATGCTCACCTTTCTAACGGCTCCGGCTTCTGTCCCTGGAGACGGTGTCTCCTCTCCTGACGGATTTCCCCCGATGCTGAGGCAGTTCGCGATGCCTCCGCTCCCGAGCTCACAGGATGCTGGCGGTGACGGCGGAAGAGGTGCAGGACCTGGTTCCCGGGGTGCTGGCTTGAATAATAAGTGTCTCTGAGCTTCTCTATAAATCCTGTGGACGAGTTTAAACTATGAGTCGTTAAGGTAGAAGGGCGGGTACATCGGATCGATAAACAGCAAAGCAAGGGGGACGCCCAGCGCTCTTAGGCCGAAGCCCCTCTTTTGCTGTGTTGGGTCCCAGTCGTAATTGTCTTGCTGATCACTTGATGGTAGATTCCCATCGTGGCCACGTTGGAGAATGAAAAAAAGGCCTCTTCTTATTTTTAATCAGAGGAACAATTCAACCATCCAAACACTTTTTCTTTTTTCTTTTTTTTTCTTTAAGTAGTTGTTTTTTTTAAAAAAAAAAAAAAAAAGCCTTCTCAGCAGCTGAGGAAATGGCTTTGGTCTTTCGACATCGGGCTTTGACGTCTGGGCCTCAGGTGGGACTGTTTCCCTCGCTGCTGGACAGGGCATCTTAGGACACACTCTGAGCGTGGTATTCAGTACTGAGCAGGTGTCACCACACTTAGGTTACTGGGCCAAGCTTAACAGAGATTTGTGACCCTTTTATGTGGGTGGGTATCCTGAGGAGAGTGGCTGGGTGAGGGACAGAGGGAGAGAAGACCTGATGAAGGTCATGGCTGGTGCAGGTGGAAGCGGGCAGCCAGGATAACCCAGACGTTTGTGGAAGGGGATTAGACTTAATCCCGTGTGTTCCACGGGACCCCAGGAAGCCAAGTAAGGACCAGAGGTTAGAAGTTACAAGTATTTGGGGGGCCAGTACAAGCCAGGTGTTCCTAACCACTGGAGCTGACCAGCACTGGACTAGGATACCTCATGGGGTTGAGGGGCCCTTGTCGCTGGGGGCATCCAAACAGGTCCCACCCTGGCTGGGACGGGGAGAGGAAATCCTCTCGTCTAAGGAGATTTCTTGCAGAGTAAGTGTAGCTGGAGCCCACATCAGCTGGCGCTGTCCCCAGAGAAGGTCTCTCTGAAAATTCCAAGAACACCTGTTTTGCGAGTCGTCTCAGCCGCTCTTGTCTGGACTCTCAGGCGACGGGTCTCTGATCGGAGATACGGTGCAGGGCAGAGAGGCACGTTTGTGGCCATTCTGTGTGTTTTACTTTCTATTTCCTGGCAAACACCCCTCTTATCTTCCGTCCTTCCTTAATTTGCTTCTTATTTCAAGGAACAAACTGTTTTAAAAGAACAAATATCCAACCCAGGAAAGTGAGACTCTTTTATACACAGGGTTAAATCTCTCCAACAAAGAATTGTCTAGATTAGTTAAGTATTCTGAAGGAGGAGGGTGGGAGAAATTTGGGAGTCTGAGCCGAGTGAAGGGATTTGTAAGGGAAAAAGTAAAGTTATCTTTCATGTCAGCGGTTAAGGATTTAAACGCCGTAGCCTCGGAGCCCAGATCGGGCACTTGGAGCACGACAGCCCAGGCCGGGCTGAGCTTGCAGTAGTGTCACTTCTTTGCCAACAAGGCTGAAGGACTCAGGTGATTTGAGAGACGCTGGTGTGGTGCTAAAGGCACTGTCTTGGACTGAACCCTGAGCCATTTGCTCAATACTTTCCCCAAGACAGAAGATCTGTGTGTCC
Organism: Leucopleurus acutus; assembly: GCF_964270905.1. Classification (NCBI taxonomy): domain Eukaryota; kingdom Metazoa; phylum Chordata; class Mammalia; order Artiodactyla; family Delphinidae; genus Leucopleurus; species Leucopleurus acutus. The sequence continues at coordinate 136,500 of NC_139163.1, forward strand.
TTGGTGGTTACCCGGCCTCGATATCGCCATCTGTAAATTGGAACTGGTACGAGTACTTCCTTTACGGGGCTGTGGTGAGGCGTAAATGTGATACGGAATGGAAAGAGCTTAGTAGAACATCCCTCCCAGCGTTAAATGCGGAGTAAGTGTCGACTGTGATCTTTTCTGCAGGAAGGTAATTTTCGGAGTTCCGTTACGCGCCAGCCACTAGGGCGAGTGCTGGCCCGGTTTCTGCCTCAGGGTCCTGGCGATGCGTGCGTGGTTCCCCCACGACGTGAGTGCTCGTGAGGAGGAGAAGGCGGGGGCAGTGCTGGGAGCACAGGGAGGTGGGGTCCCCGGGGATCCAGGACGTCGTCAGAACAGCTGGCAGTGCCTGAGGGACTAGTGTGCAGGCACCTGGGGAGCAGCCAGCAGCCCTGCAGAGGAAGCCTGGGCTCTGGAGAGGCGGTTTCCCTGCCCCTTCTAAGCTTCTTCTGCCCCGTGCCCTACACCTGAATGCGTAGGGTGCTCACAGAGGGCATCTAAAGGCAACAGAAGTTTGCACCGACCTCAATCTACACGTTTCCTGTGAATGGTCTTTTTGTAGGACGGTGTTTTGCAAGCTCTTGGCAGGAAGCCTCTGTTTTCTGGTGGATGACACTGAATATTAGAGCCGGAAGCTCTTGCCGACGCAGTGAGCGCTCCAGGTGTTTCCCTCTCTCACCTGCAAACCAGTTTCCTGTTCTCAGCTCCGGGTGGCTGGTGCTGGGTCTCTGCCAGGGGCATCTCTGGCCCCTGCTGGTTCCGCCAGAAGGGGCACTGGGAACAGGAGCGGGGAGAGGAGGGGACCTGGCTTCCTGCTCCTCATTTGTCCACTGCTTCTGTCATTGCTGTTCCAACAGTGGCACCTCGTCCTGTCCTGGTGGCAGCTGCTGGCTTCTGTCTCCACGCCCGGGACTAGCCTCATCACGCCTCTTCAGAGGTACCAGCCAGCAGCATCTGGGCGTCACCCCAGCTCGGAGGTCTGTGTCCCCGCTCCGTGGGGCAAGGCCCTCCTCCAAGGTTCCAACTTCGGCGGTGCCCAGCCCTTCCCATTGTTCCCCTTGCAGTGGGGGTAGTATCTGATTCCTGTTATGATTTTCTTCTGTGCGTTGATGTCCCACGCCCCTTTTTCCCCCTTTCAGCTCTCCACTACCTATGTGATCAATTTCCTATGTTAAATTCCCTCTGTTGAAATAACTGTTCAACTGGAGCTGCTGTGGCTTTGACTCCTGTAAATGGAAGTAGCTGACGTCAGGGCTGCCTGTCTTAAGGTCAGGAGACATATTGGGCGTGCGGAGGATTACAAAAGTGACGCGTGGATGGGAGGGAGGACGTTCCGAGGGGGATGAAGTGCCCGTTGACAAACTCTGTTAAGTTTTGTAATTTTGTCCAGAGGTAGAGAGTGACAGAGTGTGCAAATGCCCTAGTCAGGATGTCGGGACCAGTTTTAAAGAAGGTACAGGTCTATTTCCCCAAAGTGTTCATTATTTCTCACACGAAGAAAAAGATGAAAATAAGAAAAAGAAAGGAGAAGAGGAAGAAGCGGAGATGTATCCTTACAAACCCTTCTGTCTTTTCTTTCTTTCTTCTCAATATAGCAAAGTAAAATAGTGCTAGACTTCCTAGCTCTGGGTCACCTTTAGGAGGAAGGGAATTTTGAGAAAGGAAGAGGAAGAAAAAGTAATGCAGGATCATAGGCTCTGTGGGGGAGGAAAGGGCCGGGTGGGTAACAGGGAGGGGAGTGCAGACACAGGGCAGCACAGAGGCTCGGGACTCCTGAGAAGCAGGAGGAGAGGATGGCAGAAGGTGGAGGAGAGCTGCATGTTGGGGAGGAAGGATCTAAGAGCAACTTGACTTTGAAAGTTTGCTGGGTGTTAGACTCTGCTTCTGGATCTAACGGATTTTTTAAAAGTAGGTTTTTTTAAAAGGCCAAATGTAAAATAATTTCTACCACACATTTCCTGTGGTACCCCATCAGGAATTCCTCTACAGCTAAGTATCACTGGAAGAGGCTGGGGTGGCCGCCTTCAGCCATCCTGTGCGCAGCCCTGGGCGCTAGACAAGGCACCTGCTAAAACGGATTTGCTGAGGCAAAAGCGCTGCTTTTGGCGCTGGCACAGGCGGCCTTCCCTCAAGTGACATTTGCTTGCTTACTCTTCAGGGACATCCTGAAAGGGAAGCGAAGGAAGGAGAGTTAGTAGCTTTTAGTTTTAGTCCTCGGGGACCGTGTGCCTAAGAGCAGGAAGGTCAGGGCCTCGTGGGTCTAGAGATGGGAAGGATGCTGCTGGATCGGGTGCCCTTTGACAGAACCTGGAAATGCTCTGCGTGTCGTGGAAAGGCCATTCTAATTGCAGTCATTTAGGCAAATTGATTACCACTTAGGCCTAAGTGCAACTACGCAGTCATGATTCTGCCTATCGTTGTACGTGTGTCAGATGAAGTTGACTGCAAGCTTTGCTTGATGACAACACTAAATTCTCTTCTGTCTTGGGCTTGGTAAACTCAGCCTTCAGTTATGTGTCGCTCACGCGGCCTGTCCTGGACACCCCGGGGGGCCCCATGAAGAGGAGCGAGTGACAGACCCTGAGCTGTCCCTCCCCCTCCCCACTCTCTCCCCTAATTGCCTGTGACAAGCTTCTTTCTGGGCTCCTGTGATTTGGGGTCTCCCTGACATCAGGCAATGACAGTCCCCTTTGTGGCACTGCTCTTCCTGGTCTGAGGACGGGGAACTTGGCAGTCTCAAGAATCCTTCCTTTTCTTTCTAGAAGACCCCGAAGCTGCTTCTCTCCCGTGCAGGGGTCTGTGTGCTTGGCCCTCCCTCTGGAGAGGCTGTTGTCACTTCCCAACCAGAGGAAGACGGCGCCTCTGAACGAAGCATCCTGATGACGACGGGGCCCCGGTGGAGGTGCGCGAGCGCATGATGACGGCCCTTTAGGAAAGGCACACAGATCGCGGCGCCGTAGGCCCTGGAGTCCTCAGTAGAAGCTGCGGGGTCAGAGCGCTTCGAAGACCCTCCCCTGGACTCTCTCCCTGGGAGACGAGCCCTTGCAGCTGCCACGTAATGGAGGCTTCAAGCCTTCGAATCCCGCATTGCTGAAGAATCCCTCAAAGGGTGCCGGCCTCAGGCTGGGAAGAGGCAGGAAGGCCGTCCTGAGGCTCTACCTGAACAGAAAGAAGCTGCCGTTGGCTCGGAAATCGGGTGTTCCTGGCAGACCCAGCCCACGAGCACGCCGCCGCGAAGAGAGCCCACCAGGGCTCCAGGGCAGGAACAGGCCCATGTCCCCACAGCTCAGGCAGGCGCTGTGCACGTGTGGCGTCGGGCTCCCCTGCGGCGGGCCGGGCACCGCTGCCACTCTGTTGCTGCTTGCCCTGGCCACCCACACCACAGGCTCCATTACTTATTGATGTCAGGTGTCTGCAGCGAGGCCCTCCTCCACCCAGAAAGGCTCCAGGTAACGAGGGAAGCACCAGGCCTGTCAGCTCCGAGGTTGTGGCTTTTCCCCGTGCGGTCCAGGCCCAGACCCCGAGACAGACGGGGCCAGGGCCACCGCGCGGAGGGCTGGGGGCCGGGCTCCGGGGCCCCGGGACTCTGAGAGGCTCCCCCGGGAGCAGCAGCTTCCGGAGGCTCCCCACAAGCCCATGCGGCCGGATCCCTTATCCGAACCTCCTTCTGCACCTCAGAGCCGGGCCCTGGGCCCCAGGCTGGAGTGGCATCTGGGCTGAGCCCGGGGCCCTCGGGCCACACAGACTTTGCCCAGGCCCGGTGCAGCCTCCGCCTGCCAAGCTGCTTCCTCTTCCTCTGCAGGAGCTCAGCCTCTCACAGAGGTTTGGAGGCAACTCCACCCAGGGGCCCAGCACACGAACACCCAACCCCAGGTTCCCTTGTGGCTGTGAGGGTGGCTTTAGGCCTCTTTCCGGGACCCAGTCGGCGCCCTTTCCCTTGGGCTCTTTGCAGAAGGGTAGGGGGGCAGCTCTGGCCCCAGGTGTCCCCTGGAGTCGCGTGGCTCTGGCCTCGTGGGCTCTGTGATAGTGGACCTTTCTTTTCTGGTCGATGCTCTGGTCTTCTGGATCTGAGAGTTTTCAGCGAGGTGGGTGTGACTGAAAGCAGAGTGAATCCTCACATCCCCCAGGGGCCACAGAATGTGACCTTATTTGGAAAGAGGGTCTTTGCAGTTGTAATCAAGTTAAGATGAGGCCATACTGGATTGGGGTGGGCCCCCATCCAGGGACTGGTGTCCTTTTAAACAGAGGAAGGAGAGGCCGGAGACCCGCAGGGAGAACTCCATGTGACATCGAGGCAGAGACGGGACAATCCTGCCACAGGACAAAGGGCCCCAGAGATTGCCAGCTGCCACCAGGAGCCGGAGCAGGCAGGGAAGGATCCTCCCCAGGAGGCTTCAGAAGGCACAGCTCTGCCGACACCTCAAGTTCGACTTCCAGCCTCCAGAGCTGTGACATGACAAATTCTTGTTATTTAAGCCACCCCGTCCAAAGTACTTTGTTACGGCAGCCCTAGGATCCAACATACCCCCATGTCTCCGTCCTTCCACCGTGCTGGAGGGGCCAGCATGGGTCTGAGGGATAAACACCATCAGAGTTTCCAGTAGATCCTGACCTAGGGTTGCCAGATTTAGAGTACGTGTGCGCGCGTGTGCGTCCGCGCACACACACACACACACCCCAAAATAAAACAAGATACCCTCTTACATCAAATTTCATATCAGGGCTTCCCTAGTGGCGCAGTGGTTGAGAGTCCGCCTGCCGATGCAGGGCACACGGGTTCGTGCCCTGGTCCGGGAGGATCCCACATGCCGCGGAGCGGCTGGGCCTGTGAGCCATGGCCGCTGAGCCTGCGCGTCCGGGGCCTGTGCTCTGCAACGGGAGAGGCCACAACAGTGAGAGGCCCACCTACTGAAAAAAAAAAAAACGTTTCTGATCAATAACAAATAAAACTTTTTAGTATATGTCCCCAATATTGTATGTGACATGCTTATACTGACAAATGATTCATTTTTGACCTGAGGTTCAGTTTTAAGTGGGCGTCCTGCCTCTCATCTGGCGTTCCTAGCCGCCGCCCCTCGGCTCCCAGAAGGGCCTGCGGGGCCTGCTCTGACCCGTGGAAGGTCAGGGTGGCCGCAGGCGAGCCGCAGGGCTGCTTCTTAGCCCCTCGTGCGCCTCCCTCCGGGCTGCCTGAGCCCTGCCAGCAGCCTGCAGTCTGAACATCCTGCCAGCTGGAGGCGAGTCTGGCAGGACCGGATCGTACAGGACGAGGTGCACAGGGGGGCATGTACGGCCGCCCGGCGGGCGTGTTCCGGCGGGATGAGCCGGGCCCCCCGTGGTTCCTGCTGAGCGGCACTGGGCATAAGTCTCTGCACTTGGACTCGTGCTGTTTTGGATTGTCTTCAGCTCCCCTCCGGGGGAGGCGACAAGCTAGTGCGGACGGGAGGGGCCGGGGTGCGGCGTGGGGAGTGATTCCGGGGGACTCAGGAGCAGATGAGGCGGTGGGCTTCTGTGGGATTCGAAGGCCCAGGCGAGGGAGAGCGAGCCGGCGGGGCCGAGGGCACGCGGAGGGACTGGGCCCGAGCCGCCGCGAACCATTCTGGGGGCGTCTGTAGGGTGGCGGCCGTCCTGGCCGGATCCTTCAGCACAGTCACAGGTGGCGGCGGGCAAGGGGCAGAGCGGGACTCCCACGGGGGCTCCGCACTGCGGACGCCCGCACTCTCCCTTCCTGGTACCAGGGTCTAGAGAAGACCCCTCTCTCCAGGGAGACCTAGCAGAGGTCCCCACTGGAAGGGTGAGGTGAGCAGAAGTGACGAAAAGGGATGGGGTCCCCGCCCCCGTGCCCCCTTTCCCAGGGGGCGGGCCCACGGTGCAGGAGGCCAAGGACAGATTCTGGGGAAGCCCACACCGGGGGAGCAGCGGATGGCGAGGACCGCAGAGAGGCAGGGGGCCTGGATGCCAGAGGCGGGGAGGGGTCGGAGGGGGGAGCTGGTGGAGGGAAGCGTCACCGCGGGGGCGGGAGGGAAGGAGGCGGGTGCCCGGGAGGCCGTGCCTGGGCCACCGGGATATTAGGCTGCAGCAGCAGCAGAGGGAACAGGGCTGACCCTGTGGGGGCGATGAGAACAAGCCCCCTTCCCAGGAATTCTGGCAGGGCTGGGGCTGGAGGTGTGGAGACAAAAATGCGTGGGCCCGGCGCCAGCTGAGGGCGGCCCCGACCAGGCTGGGGGGAGGGGCTGCGGGCTTGCGGCTGGAAACCTCCCCTTCTTTAAGGCGGGGCGGTGTTTTCTTTCAGAGGGTCCAGCCCCAGGTGGAAGAATAGATCAAAGCCCTCCCATGCCTGCAGCGGGTGGGTGGTGCTGCCTTTGCTTCTGAAGCACCAGCCGGATGGGCATGTTCCCTGGAGCTGGGTCTCTGCACCCCTCAGGGACTTGTTCGTAGGAATGAAGGAATTTAATTGGCAGGAAAGACCCACCCTCCCCCCCAAAAATACAAACCTTCGGATAAGTGTTCCCAAAGGATCCCCAGGCCCCAGCCTCGCAGGACCCCTCTGGCTTCCTGGCCCCCATGGTGAAGAGCCCAGGGGTAGAGGTGCGGACCTGGCACTGGGCGCCCGGGGCCCCGTTGTCCCGGTGGAGGACAGCTCTGTCCTCCTGTCCCTGCTCGCAGGGATGAAAACAGGGGGGAACAGGGCAGAGCTGGGGTGTGGGGTCCCCAGAGCCATGAGTGGGGCACGCAGGGGTCAGTCTTGGGTCAGCTGTGCCCTCGGGAACTTATAGCAGGCGGCACCGTGCACCCTACTGGCCAGTTTTAGAGCAATATAACAGTTTAATATACTAACTTTAAAAAATAAAAAAGGATACCGACTATTCAATTTCTCTGGAACAGCAAAGTCTGCTTTTGCTCTTTCCCTAACAGGACCAGCCGAGGGAGACAGATGAGGCAGCAGCGAGCAGCATTGAGGGAGGCCAGGAGCGGCGAGGGGCCCCAGTCAGAGGAAGCCCAGGCCCCCCGATGCCCATGGGGGCCATGGGAGCATCAGGTGTGTTCTGTGTCCCGCAAGCCCGCAAGCCCGGTGTCTCATGGCCCGAGGGCATCACAGGAGCCAGCACCTGCTACCGCTTTGCTTTGAACAGTTAATTAGCTCTTCAATAATTTAGACCACTTCTTTCTATACCACAAATGGCTGACGTTTTAAAATTTAAAGTTTATGTTTGAAATAAGGGCCAGTTTTCTGGAGGCATCCCGGATGTTTTGCAGAATGGCAGGTACTTATGACTTACCACGTGTTTGGAGCACGGTGTGGTGATGCCTTTCTAACAGCAAGCACCCCCTTGAGGGCCGGCCCCATCCCTGTGCCTCGTGGGGGCCAAGGAGCTGGGCCTGCTCACGGCCCGGGTAGAGCGCGGGGTGCCCTCCAGACCTGCTCGCCGTGGTACCACCAAGCAGTTACCAGTCCAGAGGGGAGTCCGGCGAGGTGCGCCCAGCAGCCGGGCAAGGGGCACAGCACAGGCAAAGGCACCGAGGCTTGAGGGGTGCGGTTCCTTGGAAAGTGGGAGAGCATTCATTTAGCTGGATTTCAGGAGGTGCCCAGCATATCCTGGCCCGGAAGGCCCGGAGAGCGAATAGGGTGGGCATCTGAAGTGGTTTGGGGCCCTGTATCCCGAGTTCGGAGCTTGGCTTTGACTGCAGCAAGGTGGACAGGGAGAGCATGGATTTGGAGTTAGATGGACAGGAATTTCAGCACTATAGCTCCTGTAGCACTAGCCACGCGTCTTGGGCCAGTTCCTAACCTGTTCTAGGGGATCTCAGGAAGCCCAGGGACCACGTGTTCCAGACTCCTGCCTACGGGGGCTGTCCTGGGCCTGCACCCCTGGGAGAGGTCCCTGGGGATGTGCGTTCAGCCGCCCTGATCCACCCAGGCTGGTGCCCGGGGCTCGTAGACTGCGGTTCTGATCTCGCGCTGCCCTTGGGCAGGGGACGCTGGGAGCGCCGGTTCTCCGCACAGCCCTGTGCTCAGGAGGCGTGGCTTCGGCTGCCTGGGCCACACTGTGGCCGTGACTGCACGCAGGGGCCGGACTCCTGTGAGGCGCTGAGCCTAGGCGGGCGCTGTGCCAAGCTGTTGACATCTGCTGCTTCACTGAGCTATAGCTTCACGATGACCTCATGGAGCCCCAGTCCTCAATTTATAAAAAAAGGAAACTGGGCCACAGAGCGGGGAATAAGTCCTGTGAGTCCAGGCAGCTCGTAAATGGCGTGGGAAGACCCAGGCGGCCTGGCTCCGGAGCCTGTGCCGCAGCCCCCTTACACTCTGCTCTGCACAGCCTGCCTGCCTCCCCACTGCTCCTCCCCTGGAGCTCCAGCTCAGGCTCACCTCCTCCAGGAAGCCTGCCTGGACCCCCCAGGTGGGACTGGGCTCTCTGGTCCGTGTTCACAGCAGTCGCCTCTTGACTAAACAGGAAACCCTGGAGGATGGGAATCTTTCTTTTCTGGGAACTTCCACAGTGCCCCTCACAGGTAGGGTGGCCCGACCCCATTCTTAACTTCAATTCGAGCAGCTGGGCCTTTGTCAGCTTTGGTTTCATGTGAGATTTAATTGGCAAAAAGACCCTGTCCCCCTCCCCCCGCCAAAAGGACTAGTTGCAAACCGTGGGATGGGGGTTCTCAGAGGATCCTCAGGCTCTGGCCGTCGGCGGGGGTCCCCTCTGGCTGCCCAGCCCCCGTGGTGAAGCGGCCAGGCTTAGAGGTGGGGGCAGCACTGAGGGCCCGGGCCTCCTTACCCTGCTGGAGGACAGCTCTGTCCTCCCGGCTCTGTCTCGACAGTGGTTTTCTTGAGGGGTCTGCGCAGCTGGCACCCTCCGTGGCTGTCGCAGTGGTACCTGCAGGGGGCCCACAGCCAGGGGCGCCCTGGGAGGCCGGAGGCTTCCTGCCTGGGGTTTAGGTGTCTCTGTAGCCCGCCACACGGTGAGACACAGAGGGGTCTGCCCAGGCGTGGACTCCGCTCTAGCAGTGGAAAAGCGCTCTGGCTCTCAGGCAGCTCACGGGCTGGGGAGGCTGGGAAGGAGAGACTCAGGAACACAGGTTTGGGCCCAATTTAAAGACGGAGAAAACTGAGGTGCCGAGACACCAAGTGGTTTGCCTCACTTGGGTCAGGCAGAACTGCACGTGCATGTGTGATTGTGTGTGTGTGTGACGGTGGAGGTGGGGTGTGTGTGTGATGGTGGTGGTGATGGGGTGTATGTGTGTGATGGTGGTGACGGGGTGTGTGTGTGACGGTGGAGGTGGGGTGTGTGTGTGATGGTGGTGGTGATGGGGTGTATGTGTGTGATGGTGGTGACAGGGTGTGTGTGTGACGGTGGAGGTGGGGTGTGTGTGTGATGGTGGTGGTGATGAGGTGTATGTGTGTGATGGTGGTGACGGGGTGTGTGTGTGACGGTGGAGGTGGGGTGTGTGTGTGATGGTGGTGGTGATGGGGTGTATGTGTGTGATGGTGGTGATGGTGTGTGTGTGTGATGGTGGAGGTGGGGTGTGTGTGTGATGGTGGTGGAGGTGGGGTATGTGTGTGATGGTGGTGGTGGGGTGTGTGTGTGATGGTGGTGGTGATGGGGTGTGTGTGTGATGGTGGAGGTGGGGTGTGTGTGTGATGGTGGTGGTGATGGGGTGTATGTGTGTGATGGTGGTGATGGGGTGTGTGTGTGACGGTGGAGGTGGGGTGTGTGTGTGATGGTGGTGGTGATGGGGTGTATGTGTGTGATGGTAGTGATGGGGTGTGTGTGTGATGGTGGTGGTGAGGTGTGTGTGTGATGGTGGTGATGGGGTGTGTGTGTGACGGTGGAGGTGGGGTGTGTGTGTGATGGTGGTGGTGATGGGGTGTGTGTGTGACGGTGGAGGTGGGGTGTGTGTGTGATGATGGTGGTGATGGGGTGTATGTGTGTGATGGTGGTGATGGGGTGTGTGTGTGTGTGTGTGTGTGTGTGTGTGTGTGTGTGTGTGGTGGTGAGGTATGGTCTGTGCCTGTCCGTGGCTGGGATAGGGGGTCCTTCACACACCCGGCCAGGGCTCCTGACGGACAGAGGCCGCAGGCGTGTCCGGTCAGGCTGAGGGCCGAGCCTGGGGCAGTGGTTCAGGGCAGGACACCCCATGGGCTGGGCCCTGCCCGTGCTGCCTGCAGATCTCAGTCCTTAGTAATAGCGCCGCAGAGTCTCGCTCTGATCCCAGAGGCCGTGAGGGCTGGGGTGGCCCTGCCGTGCCTGAGGGGCCCACGAGGGAGAGGTGGGGACTCCAGCCACACAGCCTGGGGACCCTCCCTCTGCTCAGCTCTGTTAGCATTGACAGCTCCTTTCTGAGTCGCGATGCGGAGCTTGCTGGGGACTCTCCTGCCCTTGCCCGGGCCAAGCCTGGCACCTGGATGCGTGAGGCCTGCAACAGACCGGGGGTTCTGTCAGGCTAAGACTGTCACGACTGTTGCTTTCTCTCCCAGTAAACTAGAGCTGGGCAGAAGCTGCCAGAGTCTTTTTTTTTTTTTCTTGGCATCATGAGAAGATTAGACAGCAGCACAGAGGGATCGCTATGGCAGAGATGAAAATGCTGTCATCCTGTCACTCCTTGGGCTCTGGATCGGATGGCCTTGCAGAGAGCCCTTATTTCGGGCGTGTTAATTGCCAGGGGCTTGAGCACGGCCATGTCCTGACACCTTGGACCCGGCAGGACGGAGAGCTCCGGCGGGGGCACATCCTGTAGGTTCCAGTCGTCGCTGGCCTTTGAGGCCACCAGCAGGAAGGGAGCCGGTTGTGAACCCTCAGGCTTGGGCCCCCAGCCCTGAGCTTGCTGCCTCTGCCCCTCCCTCAGCCCCTCCCTTTCTGCAGCTGGGCCACGTCCAGGACGCTGGCTGCGGGCAGTATTCTGAAGGTGTGTATTCCGTATTATTCTATATTGGTCTGTATGTGATTATAAATATTCATACTCACTAATTTCCACCATCTTAAGGTGAGCAGTGAGAGCTTGGGTGAGAAGGGGCTTCATTCTCAGCTCTTTCCTGCAGGTAAAAGTGTGGGCCCTCAGCAAAGACGGCAGTTCCCTCTCCTCTGGGAGTTTACAGGGAGAGCCCCCGTTCCCGTTGGAGGGGCCTCCTAACGCAGCCTCGGGCAGCGAGATGCTGAAAGATGTCTGGGGCATAACATCACCACGGGCTCCTTTTTCCTTTGTCTGTCTATCTCTGTCACACACACACACACACACACACACACACACACACACACACACACACGCACGCGCGCGCCCCTTGTGGGCAGGGGAGGCGGGGAAGGAGCAGCTCAGCAGCAGAAGGTTGGGCCCACTTTAAAGGTGGAAAAACTGAGGTGCAGACATGGCAGGTGGCCAGGCGAGGTGGGACTAACGGGTATTTGTCCACTGCTCTGGGGCTTCGCCCAGCTCCGCCACTTCCCCAGGGCCTCTCTGAGTCTGATGAACTAGAGCACTAATTGGCGAGGCCGCAGAAAGAGCCCCGAGTGGTGGCAGGGCTAGGCCTGCTTCCCTGTGACTTACAAGAGCGGGGCGAGCCTGCCACCCCCTCCTAGCAAGAGGTAGAGGAATGGGGAGGGGCGCTTCCCCAAAGTCCAGAGCCCCGGCTCTGCTGCCTGTCCCCTCCCGGGGGCAGTGGCGGTTTGGAGCTCGGGAGCAGGTGTATGAAACAGACCCTCCTCATCTGGATGGCTGCCAGTCTGCGGACGGGGGCGAGAGCTTGTGTTTCAGGACTGGTTTCCGATACAGCCACCAAATGCCTCCACGGGTGTCGGAGCAGGAAGGGGGTGCCCGACGGAAGCCCGGAGGGATGAAGCGTCGTGGCTGGAGGCCGAGACGCTGTGGGCAGCGCCAGGCAGACCCGAGGGCCTGAGATCTGGTGTAGTATTCCCGCCTCCTGGCTCTGTGTGTGAGTGAGAGAGATCTCGCGCCTGACCGCTCTCTCCCCGTCGCTCCAGTGGGGCAGGAGGGCAGCTTACCCTTCCTGGTGAGTTGGGGAGTATGACTGGGCTCGTGGGGCGAACTGGGCCTCACTGCCCCCAGGTGAGGGCCGCCCAGGCCAGCACTCACAGCAAAGTGCGGGACGTCTCTCTACCTGATTTTGGTATCCGTATTGCTTTTCACTTTTTTTTTTTTTTTGCAGTACGCGGGCCTCTCACTGTTGTGGCCTCTCCCGTTGCGGCGCACAGGCTCCGGACGCGCAGGCCAAGCGGCCACGGCTCACGGGCCCAGCCGCTCCCCGGCACGTGGGATCCTCCCGGACCGGGGCTCGAACCCGCGTCCCCTGCATCGGCAGGCGGACTCCCAACCGCTGCGCCACCAGGGAAGCCCTGCTTTTCACTTTTATCTAAGGTGATGCTCGCACTTTCACATGCCAACTTTGATCTTTTTCCTCATTTCCGTGAAAACTTGGGTGGGGAAAAGAGGGGGCTGCTATGTCTGGGGGCCCCAGAGGCCTCCAGGGACACCAGTGCAGGCTGCCATATAAAAGGAGCGTCCGTTGGCTCCTTTGGGTGACAACATGGGCCAAGAAGGTTGAACCCTGGATTCTTTCCCCCGTGGCCACTGTGGGCTGGCAGACGGGGGAGACGGACGTCCCCACCGCCCGGGAGGCCAGGTGGAGGGCCGGCGGGCCCTGCTTAGGCCTCAGCTGCCCCCGAGGGGCTTCAGGGAGTTCACCCCTCCCAGCTGTCACTCTAGCACTTACGGTGAGAGCCTGGCTCCCTCGGAAATAGAAACGCCACTCTGAATTTAAACGACCTGTCCTTCTGGGAGAAGTCAGAGCGACAGGACTGTTCAAACATGAAAAGTAAAAGGGAAACAATGTGATAGTTCAGAAACCACTGTTTTTGGGGGGCTGCAAAACTCAAACAGCCCGCAGGCAGTTCCTGGGAGGAAGGGCCTTATTTTGATCTGCGAAGCGAGAGGAACACTGTTTGACAAAGTTTCTGCTTGACGGGAAGGGAAATCTTACGGGAGCGATGTGTGCAAGGACCAGGCCTCAATGAGGCGGTGCGTGAAGCAGAAGTAATCGTTTTATGTGCGAAGCTCCGTGCGCAGAGCAAAGATGGGAAATAGAGGCCAATTGGAACTGGCCTGGCCAGGGAGAGGGCTACAGGGTGGCGGGAGCTGGCCCCCGCGCCGCTGCTTTGGCATCGATCACGTCTCCACCAACGATGCCCATCACCAGGGAGCGCTAGAACCCTTCCCGAAAGTTCCTCGGAAGGAGCAATCTCCCGGAGGGTTGTGGGGAAGAGCCCCGGGGCCCCAAGTCCTCCCTAACCGGATGCCTCCTTGGGCTTTCAGGAGGAGGCAGTGTTCTGAAGGACCTGCCCAACTCTCCCACCAGAGGTTGGGATGGCTTTTCATTCCTGCAGGACCAGAGCCCTGGAGATTGAAGGGAAGGCAAGAGGGCAGCCCCACGCTGGGGGGTGAACGTAGGGCAGGAGCTCTTCCCTCTGCTGCTGCCCACGTGCCACGCCCCTCCGAGCCAGGCCGGCCCTGACCACTGCCCCCATTCTGCGTCATCGCTGCATCTGCTCTCTGCTCTGCAGTGGCACCTGTCCATGCTTGAGCCAGGAGCATAAACCCCAGGGCTGCTCTTTCTTTTCTTTTGTTTTTTTGGCTACAGGGTCCAACCTAGAAATCATGTCATAGCTGAAGTGAGGAGATTTTAAAATCTGCTTGTTTATAACCTTTTGTAAGTAAGTTGAGGACAAAGAACTCTAGTTTCCTGTGATATCCTGAGTAATTATTTATCGTCCATCTGGTCTACCAGGGGAGTCTATGGGTTTCCTCCTAAGCCTTAGAAAGATACCTGGCTAGACACAGCCTGCGTTGATTGCAACCTAGACAGCTTCTACCAGGTGGTAAAGGGTAGATCCAGTGAGTGTGGGGGGGGGGGGAGGAAAGAAGTAGAAGGAAGAGGAGGAGGGGGAGGGGAGGGGGGAGAGGAACGCGAGCTCTCTAGAAGAGCATCATGGGTGATGGGTATAGAGCCAGGAGTCCTGCGGATGATTTTTCTAGAATTTTCTGTAGAACAGGTAGACTAGAATCTCCCTAGCATTCATTCTGGAGGAAAATTGGGGGTAGGGTAGTTTCTTCACCTCTGTGGTCATTAATCACTTCTGTGATAAGAACTCGAGGTCCACGGGAGCCTTTTGTGTGCTTCTTCACACACTCCAGTGTTCCATTTCCAGCCTTTCAGTCACGTCAAAGAACTTGTCATTTTAACTCCTTGGGTATTTATGCTCCCCTCACAGACCACTGATAAAGTTAACATGTGAGAATTTTTAAGAATTCATTTTGACCCAGTGGGCCACTTGTAAATCCTGTCAGCTCTGTGCAGTGAGTCATGCTGGACAGAAATAGCCGTTGGAATCCGGGTAATCTCAGCACACATGCAGAAGGTGGCAATTCCCCTTCCTAAATGCAGGCTGAATGTCTGCCTTAGGGCCCAGCTCACGATTCACCTTCTGAGCAGGAAGGCTGTAACCAAGACACTGCCTTGCCCCAGAAGTCACAATTTACGCGTCTAATTTTTAATTTTCCTCAGCTTAGGTCCCGGAAGGATATATTAAATTCGCTTTGTGGACCCCATTAACTCTGAGCTGAATAAGGATGTTGCTCTAGGCTTACGATCCGTTTATAGTAAATTCTCTCTATAGGAGACTCTAGGAATCCTGTATTCCTCCATGACAGGGTTTTAAGTCAGTGCATAAATGAAAAGGTTTTTACTCAATTTACCCAAACATATTCGTAATTAACTGACATTAAGAGCCCATGCTCGCCGAGGTGGCGAACAGCAAATGAGGACTCTGGCAAGAGAGGATATTCGTTATGTGGCAGAAAGCCCAAATGGCTTATCACTACCTCTGTGGTACTCTGGCTAACTCCGTGGTTAAAGTGGGTAATAATGACTTATAACCAACTTTTATTTTTTCATTGTCTTGGTAAGATGACCAAAGCCAGATGAATAGCGTAGGGAAAATCTAGATAAATAGCCCAACACGTGCATATATGCAAAGCAGTGGTCTCTCTTTTATAAGTCGTTTTAGAAATTAGGAAGTCATTAACACTGCATGGCAGACTTTCTTATCTACGGTGAGGGGGGCTGAAGAGCTAGAAACATTGGCGGGCAGTGTCGGATTCAAGACACATGCCCTGTTCGAGGGTCGGGGGCATCTTTATATAACGAAAAACGCATGTCATGACTGTAGATTATGGCAGCTTTGGAAAGACCCATACCCCGAGGCAATGGCAGTGGTAAGGAGTGTTGCCAGTATTTCCTGGGTGGTGTCATTGGGAGACTACGGGATACAGTGGAGGGTACTTGCTGACACGGCATCTCTGCTCACCTGGGTTTGAGCCACTACTGTGAACTTGGGCAACTCATTCAAACTTCTCTAAATCCCTTCTGATTCCCACTTCTAGAATTTGATGCATTTTAAAGGGTGCTGGAAATCAGCTCACCCCTTGGAAGGAAAGTGGGGTAGAATCTATCTGGGTACCCGTAGAAGGGGGAAGAGCTCTGCGGTCCTTCATGTACTCCCAGGGGTGGGCTGGCTGCAGTCTGCAGGAGGTCAGATGGCACCTGAGGCCGGGGATGGGGAGGGAGGGGCCAATCCTGGCCCGGGGTGGGGGTGGGGCCTTCTCCTCCTTCACACTATAGCAAGTGCGCGGCTGTGGGCGCTGCCCAGGTGGGTTTTGCCACAGAGCGAGCACGGTGCGGATCAGTGCCTTCCCGCTGCGTCTTCTGGAGCCCTGCATGCAAAAGCACCTCACTACCAAACGTGCAACAGATAGCTGGTGGGAAGCAGCCGCATAGCACAGGGAGATCAGCTCAGTGCTCTGTGACCACCTAGGGGGGTGGGATAGGGAGGGTGGGAGGGAGGGAGACATGCAAGAGGGAGGACATATGGGAACATATGTATATGTATAACTGATTCACTTTGTTATACAGCTGAAACTAACACACCACTGTAAAGCAATTATACTCCAATAAAGATGTTTGAATAAATAAATAAATAAAATTTTAAAAAGCACCTCAGACAGCTGATTCGCTGTTCAGCGGGTGAGAGAAAGGGCTTCACTTGGGAGCAGGCCAGGATAAAAGGAGAAAGAAAAGGTGGTGCATGGAGAGCGCGGTGGGCATGGCTAGGGCAGCATCACAGGCAGGGGTCTCCCCTCATCTTTAAAGCGCTGGGGGACTGGTGCCAGTTCAAGGTGGTTATAGGCAGGTATTGTACTTATGCGCAGGTCCACACTTGAAACCACACGCGATGGTTGTGTAATGTGCGATGCATGTAAACACCTGAATGCACATTTCACAGGATGCGGCAGCCGCATATCCCCTGCCCAGAAGACTCTGCTCTGAAGATACAATTTTCACCTACAACGTTCTTCTTTGCCTGCATTCAGACATGACTTCTGGGGAAAGCAGTGTAGAAAGTGAAAGCAGGAATCCGCATGTGTTTTTCTGGCTTACCCCCGTGTTGAGTGTGTTAACCTCTAATTCGAGGAGAAAAAAATAGACGCTTCGGCTGAGTGGAGTGACCTGATTCTTCCTCTTCTGGATCAACGTTATCAAGTTGAGGCTGTCACTACAAAGCAAGTGTGATGAAGCCTTTTCAGGCTAAACTCAACAGCCTTGGCCGGCCTGGGATCGCTGATCTAAGCACCCCCTAAACAAGGCGCTCTAGATGTAGATGGAGGCATCTCCAGGACGCTGGGAGCCTACCAGGCCCAAACTGATTGTTCTAATCAAGAGTTTTAATTGAGCACTTATTGCCAGGATCACAGGAGTGAGGCCTGCTGTCAGGGAGTAACGGGTAGTATGTGTTCTTCCTTCTCCTTCTTCACAGTGATAATGTTTGGCTTTGCAGGGGCGCCCTTAACGTTTTCCTAAAGCAGGCCACGGGAAGGGTTCCCCGTGAAGCGCACACCGTTGAACAGGCCATGTGGCCGGTGGACACCACAATTAGAAAAGAAAAGAAAAGATATGATCAACTGGTTGCAGATGAACCAATACCGCAACAACTGCATCTGTTTACATCCTCCACCCCCAAAACACAAAAGCCATCCTGGCTGGCCCAAGGTTTTAAAAAATATATAAACACACACACACGTTGGGTTGGCTTTTATTGGAATGCCTAGATGCAGTCTATAGTCATCAAGTCATGGAGAATCAGGTCACATATAAAGTTAAGAAGGCGGATGAGAAGAACAATACAAATCAGACCAGAGTTACATCTCAAAATATCACGAGAGCGTTTGGACTGGCTGCGCCTAAAATACTTTGAATATTCATTTCTCTTTTGTAAGCGAATTCTTTTCAGTACACAGTCCCCCACCTCCCTGCCAACTCTTAGAAAAAGGTCTTTTGTTTACATATTCCCCAAGGTCACTATTTCTCGTAAAACCATGTCCAGATCACAAGTCTTTTGACAAAGAAATAGCTCATTATACCCGCTAACAAGACACTAATTGGGTTGATTTGACTTCATCTAAAATAAGCACCAGGAGATACTCCAAATCTGTTACTCAGCGGTGCCAGTGTGAAGGACCAGAGTCCACGTCAGGAGGAGGGTAAGGCTGTGACTCCACTACTGTCACGTGGTACAAGCTTTCCATGGTCAGTACATTAGAAACACTTCGGAGAATTTAGGCTCAGAGCCTCTGTCAACCAAAAGTACTTACAGCATGCTAAATACAGCCCTGCAGAGACGCCGTGGAACAGAACTGCAAACACCTATGTCAACAGGTAGAAAATAAAGTGTAGAACAGAGCCATGTTTATGTGGTTTGAAATCTCATAGTTTTCTAAATTTGGGCTTCATAATACTCGCCAAAGGATTTCCAGGATAAAAAATATTACTGCTACTCTGTGCTTTCATTCTACTAAAATATCGGCATTCATCAGATTAATTACTTCGGTAGCTACCAAACACACAGACGGTGATAGCACTGATACTGGACACTCAGTAGCTATCTTGAAACTTTCCCAGCCAACACGCCTACTGTGCAATTTAGAGTATGTGATACAAAGCAGTTAGAACGTTATCTCCAGTACATCACTTGGACCCTTATATGTACATGTTCACTTAGCTGTGTTTTATCACCATTATACACAGAGGAAGACAGCGTGTGCGATAGCTCAGTGAACTGAGAAAGGTTTTCTGAAAATATTTTTGTGGCTGAATTGAGCGCTCACGAGAGAGACGTGCCAGAGCGGCCAGAGGCGCACGGAAGTGCAGGTGCTCGGCGCGCGGGCGCGCGGGCCCGGCTGCCAGGTCATTTCCCGCGGCGTCTGCCACACCCGGCGTCCCCGAGACAGAGCCGAGGCTGCCGTTCAAACCAGCTCCCGGGCAGGCTGGGTCGTGCGGGCTTAGGGCAGCTTTTGCCTCCCTTTCTTGTCCCTCTTGGTGACCCGAGGGTCCAAACTCGAGACCGGCCGAGGGACCCTGACCTTCCCCATCTGGCTCTCTCACCACTGCTCGGTTTCTGCTCGCTTCCCTGGATCTGAAGACACATGTTTGTGGTCACGACTGCATCAGCCCCTTTCCTGCTCACAAAGGTTTCCCGAGCACCCGACGGGGTCTCTCGCCTCCATCACGAAATGAGGCTTCAAGGAACGCTAACAGTAGAACCCTGGGGTTAACGACACCAACTCCCCACGGACTTCCAGGGCCGAGAGAGGGCCAGAGAACTCCTCCCACCCCATTTTGGTTGTTTTTGTTGTTTTGTTTTTGTTTGTTTGTTTTTGTGTTTGTATCTTCCGTTACATTCCACCAGCCTTAGTTTTCTACCGTGCCTCTTAGCTGATAACGGTCGAGGACACTGGCCTGATGAAAAAGAGAAGAGAAAGGAGAAGTTCTCTGATGAGCCAGCCACCCACGTAGGACTGCGCTGTCCTACCGGTCTAGCGATAGAAGGTGGCACATTTTTTTCAACCTGATACAAAAATATTAACACTTCCGGACATTATAGGCATAAGTCGTTATATCTCTACAATATAATAATTTATACTGTACAGCTATAACAGATAACAAAAGGTGCAATCCTTTTTAAAAAATCACACAGTTCACATGTTTTTATCGTTTTATTTTTAAGTATAAACTTTTTAAACACTTTACATAAATTAACTCCTCTGAGACTAATATTTGATGTACAGTAAATTGTAATTCATATAAAAATCCATAAACAACTTGTCTCACATAATTTACAAAAAAATCAGGGCTTCCTTTGCTCATCATCAGTGACAAGGATTCTGTGTGGGCCGGTGTTTTTCTCCGCGAGGCACACCACGTTGGCCTCGTAAAATCCCTTAGAAATCCCCGCCCCCGGCAGAAGTCACTTGTGCCAATGTCCTTTTACAAAGCAGCACTGGGGAAGCAGTCGGGTTGTCCAGGAACAGTAACTCTGCCTCACATTCTAACATTAACAGGGATATACATCACACCCTATGCAGAGAGACTACTTCTTGTAAGCAAAGGTCGACAGCTGGGTAATATCTGGAAACACTGTATGCATCTCTACCTTCTTTAAACACAGTGCCTCGAAGAACAGACGGCCCGGGGCAAAATGGTTGGGCTTTTTTTTTTTCCTTTAATGATCTGTTTTCCTCGCAATACTTTCAGTCCAACTGAGTGCAGCTATATGCATATGTAAACATATTCTTTAAAGCCGATCACCTTTAAGGTCATTCAGAAGAAAGGTTTTTGTTTTTGTCTGTCTGCTTTGATTGGGGGGGGTGTTTTTTTTTTTTTTTTAAGAGCAGTCTGGCTCTCCTCGGTGCCGGGGAGCCCCCTCGGCTCGCGCCCCAGACACATCTGCGCGGGGGTGGCGCTGCGCCTGGGGCTGGAGAGGCAGGCGGCCCCGCCGGTTCGGCCCCCGCGCGCGCGCGCGCTTCCCCGCCGCCGGCTCGGGCGTTACCTGCGGCCGATCTCGCTCTGGCGGAGGAACTGGATGTTGTCCGCGCTGTCTGCCAGCTCGGGGTACTGCTCCACCGAGAGCACGTAGTAGCCGTCGTAGCCCTGCACCCTGCCGGCGCTCAGCAGCTGCCGCTTCTCGCCCTCCGTCCAGAGGCGCGCGCCCTCCTCGCCGTCGCGCACGCGCTGCTGCTCGCGCGCCCAGGCCCGGGCGAGCGCGCGCTGCCGCGCCTGCTCCAGCACGCGCGCCCTCTCCTCGTCCAGGGTCGCGCCGTAGCGCACATGCAGCGCCAGCGCGCCGAACTGCAGCTCCACGTCCGCGAACCTGCGGGTCCTGCCGTTGACCACGGCGGTGGACTGCGACACGGTCACGTTGATGCCGTTCTCCAGCGCCCGGCGGCCGCTCGTCAGGCGCAGCGTGCCCAGGTCGCCCTCGGGCGTGCTGGTCTTGATGAAGTGGTGCGTGTCCCTGCCCTCGACGGTGAAGTGCAGGTCCTCCAGGTAGAGGGCGCTGTTGAGCACGGCCGCCACCTTGATGCAGTCCTCGTCGGCGATGTTGAGCGCGTTGGTCTGCACGCGGCCCCGGCTCACGGCCAGCATGACGCCCTTGCCGATCAGCGACTTAACCGTCGCAAACCACAGCCACGACGGCGCGCCGCTGCCCTGGCGCGAGCTCCCCCGCACCTCGGCCATCCTGCCCAGGGACAGGAAGGCCTTGGCCTGCCTCGCCACCTGCTGCTGGACTCCAAACGTGGGCTGAAAAGCGAAACAGAACAGGAGGGCGCTTTAGAGAACAGCCTCCGCCCGGGCGGGGCTCCGGCTGCGGGCAGGAAAAACGGAGGGGCGGGGAAGGCGGGGAGCCGGGGGCTGGGGAGAACCTCCGTCAGCTCTTGAGAGAGGCCGAGGCTTCGCCGGCCCCCGGGGTCCTCCCCCTCAGGCTGATACCCAGTGTGTTTCGAAAGGCGGAGCGAGGTGGTAACGCCATCACGCGTGGTGCTTAGCAAAGCGTTTTCCTTTCTAATGGGGGCGAAGCACGCGGGGCTTCTGCCTTCTCTCTCCGTTTCCAGATGCCCTTTTCCCAGGCTCACCCCACGTGCGGAATCAGCTTATCGGGGCGTCCACCCCAGCACCGTTCTCCATGGCAGGCTGGCGAGAAAGCACCAGCACCCAGGGGAAGGCTGGAAAGCCTGGGAGCGCTTAGCGCTGGCTCACCGCGCCCCACTTGCTACGCTTGGAAAGGCGTGTGCTTTAATTCAGGCACACTCGGCACCGTCTCCGGGTGCACAGTTTGCAGCTGCATGTGACCACTATAATCGGCCACGATGGGCGGCGCACAGTGGGACAGCTGGCAACGAGTGTTTATTACTTTAGGAAAACATTTATTTTTTTTCGCAGACTTAGGAGACAGTGGGCCTTCTACATTGGCAAGGGTTTTAAATTGGGGAATTTTAACTCGGGCAGCTCTTAATACCACCAGATGTTTGTTTGGCCAGGGTTTCCCCAAATGGAAACGTGTTTCGTTTGCAGCAGTGAAGGCACATTTGTTTGTCTGCTCTCCGGGCAGCCTTGATGTCTTTGCCTTCGATTCCCTAAGCTGTCCTTATGGTGTGCTTCTGAAGACAGAGAACCTGAGCCTGACTGAAAAGGCTGCCTAGGAAAAAGAGTTGGCAGTCCATTTGTACAGTGAGACTTCAGTGTTTTCAGACATGTTGGGAAGTCATCTGCCATTAGGACGTGCTCAAAGGCATTAGTAGACTTCAGGATGTCTTCATGGCACTCGATCAGTGCAGATGTATTTGCAGTTAGAGTCAAAATGGCTCCCAGGTCCTGGAAACTGGATGGGTTTTACATTTTAAATGTAAAGGTGACATCTGAAAAAGGAATTGCTTTTATGTTAAGTATGAAACATGTACCAGAAAGCAGAGGTATTGGAACTGTGTATAACTTGTGTATGTGTGTTTTAGCCAGGATTGCCTTTTCTCTTTGTATTCATTGAAATTCTAGGAAATTGGTCAAGGGGCGGGGGTGGGGGTGGGGAATGAATCTTTCTAAGAAACTCTGCGCTCTCTTCTTATCATTACGGGGTAGCCCAATTTCTTGACCTTTAATTATTCTTGCTTTAAGCTAGAAATTCTGGTGTTTCGTTGTTGCATTCCTTTCTGATCTCTGCATGGTGGGAATTAAAAGTGCCACTTTCTGAAATGGTAGCTTTGACTTTGCAATTTTCCATTCTTTCTCCGTTTCTTTTATTTCCCAGAACAGTTCCAGGCTTCCTGCTCTGTTCTTTTCAGGAAAATTCCATAAGCACCTAGTAGTAGGTGGTGCCTTACCAGAGGCCATTTTATTTTTATTTTTAATCCTTTCCCTTGAAACACTGCCAGTATTTTAAGGAAGTGGGACTTTGTGGCATTGCTTGCGAGCTGCTAATTTGTGACATGAACCCCCCGCCCTCCTGTTTATTGTATCTTTGCCTTAAGGTCCCAAATACTATAAATGTGCGTTCCTGGGGTTCTCTGTAGAAACTCTGCACTCAAAAATGAGCTTTCGCATTTTATTACCTTTTGATAATGCTTTTCTCTGTTTGTATTGGCATCACTAAAACCAGATTTAAGCCTGTTTCACAGGCCCCTGATTTGCTGAACAGAAATGCAAGAGGGAGGTGGTGCTTTCTTTCCTGAAAGAGTCAAAAAAATTAAAAATGGTCTTTGGTACAGTTTTCGCCCGGGTAGTCTGATTAAGCAGGGGAAAATAAGGTGCAAGTAAGCCCTTTATCACCTTTTCATGGTTTTGCTTTTTGTCTCTTACCGGTACATCATCCCACTGCTGACTCTTCACCAGTTCGTAAGAAGGCTCCGTTAAATCAAATTTGGGGACAGGGAACCCAGGAATAGCATTGTGCAGATGGAAGCCAAATGTCACCAGCCAGCTGTTAACATCTAAGAAAAGAAGGGTCCAAATGAAAGGCTTAGAGTTTATCTTGTGCTTTCCTGCACTGAAAGCCTTACCTTAAAACCCCACATTTGCAAACAATGACCCTGAAAAGGAGCCCACGTTTGCCATCACCCTACAGTTAAAAACTGACTCAGACCCAGCAATCCCACTCCTGGGCATATACCCTGAGAAAACCATAACTCAAAAAGAGTCATGTACCAAAATGTTCACTGCAGCTCTATTTACAGTAGCCAGGACAGGGAAGCAACCTAAGTGTCCATCATCGGATGAATGGATAAAGAAGATGTGGCACATATATACAATGGAATATTACTCAGCCATAAAAAGAAACGAAATCGAGCTATTTGTAGTGAGGTGGATGGACCTAGAGTCTGTCATACAGAGTGAAGTAAGTCAGAAAGAGAAAAACAAATATAGTATGCTAACACATATATATGGAGTCTAAGAAAAAAAAAGTTATGAAGAACCTAGGGGTACGACAGGAATAAAGACATAGACCTACTAGAGAATGGACTTGAGGATACGGGGTGGGGGCAGGGTAAGCTGTGACAAAGAGAGTGGCATGGACATATATACACTACCAAACGTAAAATAGATAGCTAGTGGGAAGCAGCCGCATAGCACAGGGAGATCAGCTCTGTGCGTTGTGACCACCTAGAGGGGTGGGATAGGGAGGGTGGGAGGGAGACGCAAGAGGGAGGAGATATGGGGATATATGTATACGTATAGCTGATTCACTTTGTTATACAGCAGAAACTAACACACCATTGTAAAGCAATTATACTCTAATAAAGCTTAAAAAATACTATTTTCAGACATGGTGACAATAACTTCAGTAGCAGAAAGAAGTGAGACAGGGCTGCAGACAATGCAGATAACAGAGACTCACCTCGACAGAGGGGGTACACGGTCCCTCATGCTGGTGATGGTGATAAAAATGCGAATAACGACGCCCAGAAGCATGAAACAGCATTGTCGACAACAAATGGCATTGGTAGTTAGTAAAGGCTTGTCTTAAATAGAAGTTCAAAAGCGACTGCCCAAGGATATGCAGGCTTCCACCACCCATTTCCTATTAATAAGAACCCTGAATTGTGGGTAGGAAGATCAACCTTGATTCTTAAAGATGAATGGTGAAAGCTGGCCAAGCTGGCCAAGGGCACAGGCGTTCTGATCCCATCAGTTCTGACTATACAGGCTCACTGTGCACAGGTGGAGACAAACTTTGGGGGAGAGAAGAGGCTGGAAACCTTTAAGATGGTATTTTAAAATATCACCACGTGATTCCAAAAGCCGTTAAGCTGAAAATAAGGCTTTGATTCTGTTCCGGAGGTTATAATGTTACAGAACGAGGCAGCAGGCTTGCAGCTGTATGAGTACAGTTGGGTGTAGATTATTTTATATATTAAGCACATTGCTGGAAAACTTGAAATTGCATTTCACCTAATATATTTTATGCTGCTCCATCTCTCTTGATGTTTTTCAGAAAATGCTGCTGTGGCACTCCCTGCCGTCCACATTGCTAGGAGAGGATGAATCCAGGAGCTGTGGGCTTTCCAGCCTTTCAGCCACTGTCAACACCTCTTAAATAACCAGTGGTAAACTGCTTGTCAGAATGATGGAGGGCCACTTGTTCCCCATTTCCTTCTCCAGGGCACAAACTCTCACTTCATTGCCAGGCTGGCAGGTCCCTTTGTGCAGGCATCATATAGGCTATAAACCCAGTGGTGTCCTCCCTGTTTTAAATGGAGGGTTGCTGGTGGTGGAGGAGGATAGAAAGTAACACACTTGTGTGTGTGTGTGAATGTGTGCGTAAGATTACAGGGGGCTTGTATGTTAGAGAAAATTCTTTTTGGATGGGGCAGTGCTGGGGGCAAAGGTACTCCTACTATGAACAATGTCTGTGAAGCAGTGAAAATCAGAGGCTCCTATCAAGTGTTGAAAATTACTGCCCAACAAGTGGGACGTGAAGGCAGATAAGTACGGAAAACCCTGAAGGAGAATTCCATAAGGGTGTTGCTGAATCAGGACGCTGAGAGAAGGGACACGGAACTGGCTCGCGAGGGAGAGGGCTACGAAAAGCCCAGGAAAGCGGGAGGCAGATGCGCAGTGAACCGGGGGTGCAGAGCTGCGCCGAAAACAGACGTCTGGGAACGCCTCAAGTGCCGGGCGAGAAACAGACAGCCGGAAGGAGGACCTAACGTGAGCCAAAACGAAACAGAAAACTCCAGAATAACCTTCCTCTAGGAAGCATAAGTATAGCCAAGAGGTTAATTATGGCAGAGTGTGACTCAGGAATGGAAGGTGGAGGCAGAAGGCTTCAGAATCCCTGCAGCAGAGCACGAGGGAAGACCTCAGCTCACCAGAGGGAGCCCTCGTGCACTGTGGGTGGGAGTGTAGACTTGTACAGCCACTAAGGAAAACAGGATGGACGTTCCTCACAAAGCTACGAATAGAATTACCGTCTGATCCAGCAATCTCTCTTCTGCATATTTATCCAAAAAATAGAAAGACACTAATTCGAAAGGATACCTCCACCCCTAGGTTCATTGCAGCATTCTTTACAACAGCCAAGATATGGAAACAACCTAAGTGCTTATCAATAGATGAATGGATAAAGAAGATGTGGTGTGTGTACACACACACACACACACACAAAATGGAATATTAGTCACAAAAAAATGAAATCTTGCCATTTGTGACAACGTGGATGCCTGGACCTTGAGGGCATGACGCTAAGTGAAGTAATTCAGACAGAGAAAGGCAAACACGGTATGACTTCACTCGTATGATACAACAATGTTTTTTTTTTTTGGCCGCGTTGTGCAGTTTGTGGGATCTTAATTCCCTGGCCAGGGATTGAACCCAGGCCTTTGGCAGTGAAAACACAAGAGTCTTACCAACTGGACCAGCAGGGAATTCCCCTAACTCAGATGATATAAAAAAACCAAATAAATGACCAAACCAAACCAAACATGTAGATATAGAGAACAGAGTAGTGGTTACCAGAAGGGCAGGAGGTGGGGAGGACAAAGCGGGGAAACGGCATCAACTATGTATGGTGACGGATGTCACGTAAGTTTTTGTTGGCGAGGACGCTGTCGTGTGTACAGAGGTAGAAACAGAATGTTGTACACATGAAACATATAATGTTGTAAAGCAATGTTACCTCAATAAAGAGTAAAGAAGCTGCTCGTTAAAGGGAACCAAAGTCACGCTTGCAAGGACTTGTCTCTGTTTCACATCCGGGTGCTTCTGTGGTGGCAGAAGGGGAACTCAATGTTTTAAATTGGATCATGCACTAAATTTGGAAAGGTCTTAAATCTATACCCATATTGGCAGAAAAACTTATGTGTTCATTAGCAGTGCCACCGTACAAGAACACTGCCCTCATTGGTGATGAAGACAGTAGTATAAGAGGACAGAACTGAGGAGAGGAACGGGATCCACTGGCTAAGCATCACTGCCCCCAGGCGACAGTGGGGAAGAGGGAGTTAACACACCTCCCAGGGACGGGCTGCTGAGTCGTGTGGTGTCGTGTTCCTTACTGGTTCCTTCATTAGAACTTGACACACGTGTAAAAGGAAAACGTCCCTCACACACTTGTGAGGCAGAACTGCACACGTCACTGTATTTAATACCACAAAGTAGGCATTGCTCTCCCCATTTTACTTTTAAGGAAACAGACTCAAAAAGTCATGTGACTTGGCTATAAAGCGTTGGAATTGGAACTCCAATTTGGGGACTCCAAGTTCCTCGTGTTTTCTGCACCCCCATGTCCCTTCCCTTCCTTAAGTGACTGGACTGCATGTCATTTCAGAAACCTGTGGTCTTGGGCACTGGCAGGCAGAATAGGAAACAACGAACTATGTCTCAGTGTCCCTCTGTGGTTTCTCCTTGGTTTCATTTAAAAGGTTAGGCATTTGATTTTTTGTTTAGGCATTTGATTTTGCATGAGGGAAGCGTACAGTTAAACTACCGGCCGTTATTTTGTGTGTTAATCCAGTGATTAAAGTACTTGGAAAGGAAAAACAATTACACTTACCTGTGATGTAGTCTTTCACATCATGGATTTTGCTTGCAGGGTTGTTATTCCTAAACATATACAGGTTAAAGGGAGCTGGGTCCTTCCCAATCCTTTTCCAGATTTCTATGTCAGGCGTTGTCCATCGTCCTGCCAAAATGTCATAATCCCTTTCTCCAAAGTGGATTAATTTTGTGAGTGGGTCATACAAGCCACCATGAAATCCAATCACCAGCTGAAAGTCAATGTTGGAGTCAAAATAGATTTCGCCGTATGCGGTGTACTGAATCTGTTTGAGCATAAGCCCGTTGCTGCTGAAGACAGCCAGTGGTGTCCCTGTGTTGTCTGACGCGATGTAGAATTCGTCCCCGCTGCTGATTTCCATGGCAAACAGATGTCCTTGGAGATCGTAATAGAGGGAGGTGATCTCTGAACTCGAATGGTTGTAGACGTGAGTAATCCTGGTGGGATAAGTGAGGTCCGCGTAAAAAAACTGCAGGTGCTGTCCCAGACTGGTCTTGCTAGACACACGCCTTCCCAGGCCGTCGTAACGATAGATCACTGTCCAGCCGCTGCCTTTACTGTACACTCGGGTCAGAAGCCCCTTGGAGCTGTACTCAAAGATCTCTGTGCCTCTCTGACGCAGGAAACCATCTTCGTCCAACCGGTACTGAACATCACCCAGTCGGGTGATCCTGTCCCGCAGGTCATAGCGAAGAGGCGTCAAGCGTGCGCTGTTACTTGGGTTCAGTAAATGGAGGTTTCCGTTCAGGTCGTAGTTGTAGCGCCACATGATTTTTTCATTTAGATAAACTGTCTGGAGCTGTCCGTCAACATCATACTCATAAGCATATTTGGTAGTGTTGGCGAAGGGCCCTATTTTAATCTCTCTCTTGGTTACCCGACCCATGTTATCATACTGAATTGTAATCCAGTACATGAGTGACCTGAAGATCTCATACTGAATTTCCTTGATGCGGCCGTGAGCATCAAAGTGCTTCGTGTAAGTCATTACAGCTGTGGAAATGATCTGGTTAATATCATAATATATAACTCCAAATTTTCCAAACTGCTCCACTTTTCCGGAAATGTCATCGAACTGATAGAGGTCAATGGGCAGCGGAGTTTCATTGATGACACCCTGCATGCTGGTCACCCGAAAGCTGTTGTCATAGCTGTAGTCAAATCTCGCGTTCACCATCCCATCTTCACTAAAGCGGAAGATCTGTCTGTCAACGAGAGGCCCAATTTGCCTGTATCTGATGGTGCAAATAAAACCATCACTCTGGAGGTTTACCGTTTTGAGGACTCCTGCCGTTTCATCGTAGGTAAAGCTGACTCTCGTGCTATCGTATAAGATTTCTGAGAGCCTGGTCTGCCTCCTGTACTTGAATAAGACCCTCCGACTCGTACCCAGGAAGGCCGTCTGGAGAAGCAGCCCCCCCTCGTTGTAGTCCGTGATGACGGAGGCGTTGCTCTCCGGGGGGTTGTATATGTTACGGTAATAGCCGATGGAGCGGATGGTCTGCATTGTGTGGCGAGCCACGCTGGGCATGGTGATGGCCGACAGCTGGTCCCACATGTCGTACTCGAAGATGTACTGCCGCTGGCTATGCAGCAGAAGCACCATGGACTGCAAAGAGAGGACACACCGTTAGCCGGCACTCGCGAATGGCGGAGGGGAGCAAAAGCAGAGGTAGTGACCACAAACGCGCAAAACACTCCACTTGAGAGAGTGGTTTTCATTCCAACTGGGTCTCCTCGACTTTCCACGTCGCTACCGATTTCCTGCCTGATTTGCCTGGATGCTTAATCGTGAGGGGCTCTGCAGTGAGTGTCTCAGGTCTCAGGACCGTACCTTTTTTTGTTTTTTTCCAGGCATTCATAGCCAAGCAGAAGATTGTCCATGGATTCCGGTAAGTCGTAATATGGGCACGAGCAAAGCTGCTTCAGAGACAGCATTTCAAGGGGAAAACAGCATATGGCAAGTGCAGTCCTGTCCATAATTAGCAATTATTTAGTAAGGCGGCTTTTCCCCCTCATTTGATTGAAGAACCACTCAAATCGTGTTTTAATTTCCAGTGCATTTGGGGAAGGAGCAAAGCATTCAAAACATTACTTTATAAAGAAGAAATATAGGGCTTCCCTGGTGGCGCAATGGTTAAGAATCTGCCTGCCAATGCAGGGGACACGGGTTCGAGCCTTGGTCCGGGATGATCCCACATGCCGCGGAGCAACTAAGCCGTGCGTCACAACTACTGAGCCTGCACTCTAGAGCCCGTGAGCCACAACTACTAAGCCCGCGTGCTACAACTACTGAAGCCCACGTGCCTAGAGCCCGTGCTCTGTGCCCCGCAACGAAGAGTAGCCCCCACTTGCCGCAACTAGAGAAAGCCCGCATACAGCAACGAAGACCCAATGCAGCCAAAAATAAATAAAATAAATTTATTAAAAATAAATAAAGAAGAAAGATAAAATTAGCCCAGAATGGATCATGGGTACCTAAAGCATCAACAGCAACAAACACTGCTACAAACACATCACTCGGTGAATGAGAGCTGTCAATGCCCTTATTAGGAATACGGATCCAGATATTCTGTTTGTCTGCAGATTCTTAAATGGCATCTGTAATGACAGGAACATCTGAATTCTGAATCCTTTTGTGAGAACCAAATCAGACTTGTACCTCAGGTGCGGGGAGGATGGTTCCTGGGCTACAGACTTGCTTTGGTGCTAAATTATGAGGTGAATAGATAGATAAATAAAAATAAGCTCTGGGGCTTCCCTGGTGGCACAGTGGTGGAGAGCCCGCCTGCCGATGCAGGGGACACGGGTTCGTGCCCCGATCCGGGAAGATCCCACATGCCGCGGAGCGGCTGGGCCCGTGAGCCATGGCCGCTGAGCCTGCGTGTCCAGAGCCTGTGCTCCGCAACGGGAGAGGCCACAACAGTGAGAGGCCCGCGTACCCCCAAAAGAATAAAATAAAAAAATAAGCTCTGCATATTTGGCAAGTAACTGCAGAAAGACAAAAGACAATGTATTAGGCCAACGCGAGACAAGGCCAACCTGGAGGCTGGTTAGGTAGCTCTTGCCGTGGTGCAGTGCATGGGCGGTTCTATCCTCTGAGGAAGCCCCCTCTAAAACCTGGTAGACCGAATGGAAGGATGGCCAAACTGGGAGCTGGTTAGATTAGGAGCCCACTTCCCCACCTACCCCCCGCACCGGGACTCGCTCTTTGCTTTTGACATAGAAACTCATAACCCCGTGTCCAAGGCTCATTCTTCGCTCCTTTTTTTTTTACGCGGGCCTCTCACCGCTGTGGCCTCTCCCGTTGCGGAGCACAGGCTCCGGACGCGCAGGCTCAGCGGCCATGGCTCACGGGTCCAGCCCCTCCGCGGCCTGTGGGATCTTCCCGAACCGGGGCACGAACCCGCGTCCCCAGCATCGGCAGGCGGACTCTCAACCACTGCGCCACCAGGGAAGCCCTCTTTGCTTCTTTATCGTCCACCATTTTCAGAAGCAGTTTGCCCGACTTACGCTTCTGCAGAACCTCCTCTCTGGGCACATCTAGGGGCAATTTTTGTGCGCAGACTCCGCGGCAACAGTCTTGAGACTTGTTCCTGGTGGTCTGCAGCCTTCCGAGGAAGCCTGGACCGCTGCCGAATTCACAGGCCCAGGATCCAGTGCTGCAGAGTCATTCAGAATCACAGCTCACGGCAGGTAGTAATACTCCTTACTTGGCCCTGGATAAGTTTTGGCTTAGGGTGCCTATCCTAGTGAGGAAACGGAAATAGTCTGGGTGGATTTTAGAGATTTGGGAGAGGTGGTGAGAAAGTGCTCGTTGGCTTTTCTCATCCCTGTTGATACATGGACGTGATCTCGGTCACTGCTGGTGTCATTTTGTGACAGTGGCCCTTACCAATGACATGCCCCTTTGCTCCCTTTAAAGATTTTTCAGTCACATTATGGTCACTACTCTCAATTTTGGGGGCCTGAGAGTTTATTTTGTTTATTTATTTATTCTTGGCCTCACTGCTCGGCTCGCGGGATCTTAGCTCCTCGAGCAGGGATTAAACCCACACCCTAGCATTGGCAGCGCGGAGTCCTAACCATTGGACCGCCAGGGAATTCCCAGTCTGGGGGTTTATATTTCTGTTACTCTTCTCTGTAATGCGCTTAATTTAAATTGGGAAGAGTGTTGCAGAATGAGGTAGTGTTCCACTCCCAGCAACTTCAGGCAGGAGTTGTCTCGGGGCTTGTAGGTTGCAGGATGAGCTATTCTCCAGGTGTCGGGATTTGCTCTCAGGAAGGTAAGTGTGGAGGGGGCTTACTCTGTGCTCTCTCAACAAATAACAGCCGGAGGACTAACCATAGCGTGTGATGACGAGTCTGGAGGGAAACTGTCACCTAATGGGTCTCCTCCGTTGTCTCAGGGGTGCGTCTCTTCTAAGGAGGGCACATAGGCGGGTTTGCAAGAGGAGAAATTGGCAAGTAGGGTAGTAGCTGGAAGCACTGTAGAGTTAGCGGGCTGCCTGAAGGTGAACTCTGAACACGAACTGGTCCTCAGGAAGAGGAAGTAGCCAGGACGGCTCAGGTGCAGGGGAGAGGTAGGTCCAGAGCATCTCTGGTGGAGACACCACGGGGCGAGTGAGCGCGACAGTGACGTGCGTGTGAGTGTTCGGAGGACAGGGTTATTCTGTGTAACCGAGGAGGGGGCAGGCAGTGAGGCTGGGAGCTGTGTCTGTGCCTCTGCTGCCGTGTGGCCGCTGGCAGTGTGGGTGCACTGAGCTGAGAGGCACCCAAACGCAAAACCAGTGCGAACCTGCATCTCAAAGGCAGGTGAAACCTCCCATGAATATGCTTCTTGGAGGATTCTACTTCTTCAGAAAGGAACTACAGAGGGGTGGTCTTTTCCTCTATTGTTCTTTCTTCTTTTTTTAAAAATATTTATCTTTGGCTGCTTCGGGTCTTAGTTGAGGCACATGGGATCTCCCCTTGGGGCGCGCGGGCTCAGCCGTTGTGGCGCGTGGACTTAGTTGCCCCGTGGCGTGTGGGATCTTAGTTCCCGGACCAGGGATTGAACCCGCATCCCCTGCATTAGAAGGAGGATTCTTAACCGGTGGACCACCAGGGAAGTCCCTCCTTTTTCCTTTTGCTTTCATTCTCTCTTGACCCCAGTCACTACCCGAAAGCTGGCATCTACGACCTGGCATTCTGTACACGTATAACTTGAAGTCTTGTTTGGTGTTGTGCACAGGTCTCAAGAATGGCTGCCCTTTACATGCAGAAGAAAGGGGAGAGGCCACAGAGGACCAGACGCGTGGCTTTTTTAAAAAACAGCCTCTTTTGGTTACTAATGCATAAGTCAGGTGTATGTGCTTTTTATGGTTATGTCGAAGCTCTGCGGGCAACAACGCAAAACTGACAGCTTTAACTGCGAATGCGTAAGGCTCTTTCTCAAATGAAACAGCTCGCACGGAGATGATTTACAAATGACTAACAAGCTCAAGGTCTAATTTGTGAATGTTGTTGACGTATGAGGTTGGCAGGTGGGCGCTGTTGTGGCTTGTTTGTTCACAGCACAAATCACGTAAAAGGGTCTCGGAGAGGAGAACTTAACTGAGGAGAAACACCGTGGCTAATGCAGAAATTCATCAGTGCTCTACAGCTGTGATTTGCATGTGGGTACTCAGAATAACAAGCGGGGCTCAGTCACGCGACACTGGTCCCCCCGGAAGTGCGCTTGGGTGACTGCTGGAAAATACCTGTGTTTACCCTCCGTGTGCAGGCGTACCTTTTCCAAGTACGTGTAACTCCATGTTTTCCCGTCAGCAAACACCCGGGAAACGATTCTCCCCTGTCCGTCGTAATCTACTTTCTCGCTCGTAGTTCCCCGCTGGACGCTGGCCACTTGACCCGTGGGTGAATAGGTGACATTGACGGCCATCAGCTTGCTGCTTGGCAGCCAGAGAGTCGGATGCCCTGAGGTGTCATAGGCGATCCTCAGGAGGAACTTACGGTGGTCATCATAGATCTTTTCTGTCTTTGTTGTTCGATCAAAGTCAACTGAAAGGAGGTTTCTGCCATTAACCTGTTACCACGCAAACAAGAGGATAAAATAAATCACGCCTTTCCAGTACCAGCCCCTTATTACCCCTCAGGGTCCCCACTATTGTTTAAACACTGCTTATGATGATTGATTCTCTTTGTCAGTAAACTAATTTAGCAACTTCTTGGGTACAAGTGCAAGGCAGTAGATTAACTGCTCTTTTAAAAGGTTTCATTAAGCAGAAATACAGCCTGGCATTTGTTCAAAACCTTTTCAATTAAATTTTGTAACCTTAAGCAACTGATAAGAAAAATGCCGAAATGCATTTGCTTTCAAGTTTGCTCAGAAGATAGGAAGGTGGTAAACCTGACATCTCTGCACATTACTCAAATCCCTGCCCCGCCCCGCCCAGAAGACATTGGGAAATAATTGCTTACTAGATTAATCATGGCTACATTAAATAAAAGGTGGTAAACGTGATTCTAGCCCTTCGAGGAGCAGTTAAGAGCAGATAATGTGGAACCCACATTACTGTAAATTATTAATTAGTTGAAATAGCGGGAGGTTACAAACATGACCCTTGGTTTTGGCTACGTGCTGAAGTGTCACAATTTTTTGGAATGCATTTTTCTTTGATAACATCTGGTTCACTGGCAAGGACTTCAGATCCTTCACTCCCACATCTACAGTCTGACCACTGTGCTTACTTTACAAATCTAGCCCCATGCTGTTGTCGTAGGGTCTCTGTGTCACGTCCAGAATCTCTGACTACATCTGGCTGTTACTGTCTGTGGTCCAGGGCACACACCAGCCAGCATCTGTTACTGTGGTGGACACGTGGCCTTGGTTAAATTCTACTTTACACATGGTCTACAGTGTTTGCAGAAGACAAGGGCCAGTCCATTCTTTGGTTTTCTACTGCACCTTTGTGGTGATGGTGGCTTGTCCATACCAAAATGCTTATTAACTGTTTGGACTGTTACAAGTTAAATGGGAAAATCTTAATTTTACTTGACCATGTCCTAGCTAGAACCTTCAAAACAGACAGTGCCAGCTGATCACTTACACACACACACACACACACACACATACACACCACTTATACACACACACACACATACACACCACTTACACACACACACACCACTTATACACACACACACCACTTATACACACACACTTATATACACACACATATATACCCACCACTTACACACACACACACACAGCAATATATGTAAACATACATGTATGTACATACATAACATACACGTATATTTATGTAAAATCTGGGATAAAAATTTGTGCCTTGTATCACGGCCATTAAACAAGGCCCATGAAAAAATTCTCCTTAAGCTTTATTTAAACTTTTCCAATTAGCTCTTCAGGGGGAGTACTGTGAAGTCCATGGAAGGGTAAAGATATCAGCTGAAAAGAAGTTCATGCCTAACAGGCAAAGTGGTCGGGGTCAGGGTGCCGGGGAAGCGCCCAGATGATTCACAACGAAAGAGAAAGCAGAGCCCTGGATGCAAGTGAGGAGGCCTTAAGTTTTCAGTTCTGTCACTGCAGATCCAGCTGATGCAGGAAGAAGAAAAACCGCTCGAGCCATAGAGCGACTGGTATGTGTTGCTGTGGGGTGTGTACCTGTGTCGGAGGGGCAGCCAGGAGTCCGAAAGCCCCACTTCCACACACCACAAGGTCTAGAAGCAGCGAGGCCCTGGGCTCTCAGTGAGTTTATATGATTCTGACCAGCCAGCTGAAGGCTTTCCGGGCTTCTGTTTTCCCAAATGGAAATGTCTGCAGAATAGCTGCTCGGCCGTCTGTGAATGTTGTGAGACTTGACGAGTTTAGGTTTGCAGGCTGCTCTGTGTACCTTGGAAGGAAGCTACTAGCTTACAAGGATGTATTTTGAAGTCTGTAGTTTTACAGATGTGATTTGATATCAAAGAGCTCAATACTGAACTGGCAGAATCCAGCTCTTCAGCTTCTATTTGCACACTTGTGATGCCTTAAGGAAGAGGCTTTGCACAATTTAAATGGTTTCCTAGGGCTCTTGTTTTTCTCACATTGTGATTTAAAAACCAAAACAAAACAACAGAGCGTTTAGGTCTGCCCTCCTTTTTCCGTCCTCAGGTTATTCCAGGCTACGAATAGCCAAGCGAGGCCGCCTGTGTAGTGAGTTGCCATGGACAGCAGCCCGCAGTCGCACCCCATCTGTTTGCGTTTTACTTGTATTCATTTTAATTTGTATCTCGAGTCTTTATTGCCTTCCTGAACCCTCCTTTGCCTCTGCAGTATTTCCTGCGGGTAGAGTACAGGGAATCTGCTCTGCAGATCCGGTATGGCTGCTTGGTCAGGAAGGGAGAAGGGCCAGAGGCAGGCCTGGGACCCCTTTTTTGCACGCCTGCGCCCACCACCGGGCTTCTGATTTGTCGCTCTGGTTTGGGACTCTGGCTGCACAACACCAAAGCGTCCAGGAGAACATCTAACGCTGCCACACCACGCATGTCACCATATGGAAACATCTAGAAGCACCGCGAGACCAAACATCTGGATAGCAGTTAACATTTTTCTTTTTATCCAGACAAATGCCTTTCTTGTGTCCTCCAACTGAAGAAATGAGGAAAGAATTAGAATGTGGCTGTGTTTTTCTCCACGTTCACAACACAAGCCAAGGTTTTAACTGTTCTTACTGTTTCCAGACACCAGCCACTGTTATTCAATAGGTAACATTTTAGAAGATACTAACAGATGTTTTGTTTTTTTCCATCCCTCTCAAACCTGCCCGCACGTTCTCCTTTGGGTGTTGCAGACAAAATGCACAAGTCAAGGGACATTTCCATCTGGAACATAGTCCGCTTAACTGTACCTGTATGAAATCACAACTATTTTGCAAACTTTTTTTTGACAATCATAGAGGACCAGCATTGTTGCCCCAGTGGTCTTTTAATAAATATTTTTAACATAAAAAAATATCAAGTTACATTGAGTAGTTCACCTAAGATGAAAAACCTTCTATCAGATCGTTACGATACCTCCAGCTACATAAAAATGAATCCAAATGTTGTGTCTGGATAAAAGCTCACCATGAATTCCTTTGTGATATACAGCGTTTCTTTCTTTTTTTTTTTTTTTTTTTTGCGGTACGCGGGCCTCTCACTGTTGTGGGCCTCTCCTGCTGCGGAGCACAGGCTCCGGACGCGCAGGCTCAGCGGCCATGGCTCACGGGCCCAGCCGCTCCGCGGCATGTGGGACCTTCCCGGACCGGGGCGCGAACCCGTGTCCCCTGCATCGGCAGGTGGGCTCTCAACCACTGCGCCACCAGGGAAGCCCTACAGCGTTTCTTTTAAGTAAGCATGGAAAATCCCCATGTTCAAAGATCATGTCCAGCATGCCTGCAATCAATCACAATGCCCCTTTGATATCGGGAAGTGGGTAGTTATTTTCCCTCTGTAACGCTTGAAAAACTGAGGCACAAAGAGGTTAAAACAATGTCTGTATGTTTGACGACACAAAGCACAGTCAGCCTGTATTCAGGTATCCAGACTGTTTGTGACACTATCTCAACTCCCTGGTGTCCTTGTTAGAACATCAACTGTCTGCAGGCGGTTCTGTGTCCCCTCCACACGTCAGCAAGTGCTAACTGTTCTGCACCATCCCACTCTAGGCCCCCTGCCAGTCAGACGAAAGTGAGACACAGGACGGCACACAGACGTGATGGGCATAATAAGAGTTAAATAAGCTATCATATTTACGCATGCCTCGAAACACCCTTTCGGCCTTCAAGTTTCGAGAATTTCTTTTTCATGTAATCCACTAAATGTTTTCCTTTAAGCATCAGAATTCTGGGCAAGTTTAGAAGATGACTTTTATTATTAGGATAACATAACAATTTTTGGGAATTGATCAAAGGCTGGTTCTAAAGTCCAACACTGACAAAAATTAGGACTGTTTACCAAATACTGTAAACAAGGACAAGCAACTATTATGCATGTTTTTTTTAAAAAAATGTAGGTACAAGCGAGTAAGCTAAGGAATTGTCTCATCTTTGCTCTGTTTTCCCACATCTCTGCCATGATTGCCTCTGCTGGGTATCCCTATGTATCCAACCCCCTTTCCCTTAATGCAGTTTCACAGAAAATGCTTTCCATGTTGCTCATTTCTTGTATAATTTTTCCTTTTGTACTCCTTGCCTTTTTTTTTTTTTACTTTTTAAACCACTCCATCTAGTGTTATACCTATTATATCCATGTGATTTATTCAACTGAGTGTTAGGTTTCCTGCGTCAAACATCTGCAAGGATGTGCTGCTGTTCCTACAGCTTCTCTCTGAGGAAGATCTAGAGGCCATGAAATAACCCGATTCTAAGGCTGGCTCTTCCTCAGTCTTTCATTTATTGAATAAATATTTGAGGGCCCACCCTGTGTCAGGCCATAGCTAGATTTAGGCCAGTAACTTAAAAATGAAAAGACGTCTCTGCTAGGAGATAATGAAAGGTAAGAGAGGAGACGTCCTCTGTTTCAGGAAAGGGTGGAGTAAAAATGGGCGGCTCTTCGGGCTGATTCTGACTCTGATTCCTGATTCAGAGGCCCTGGTGGCCTCGCGTCATGCCCCTCCTTCCTCCTCTGCGCCCTAATTTAGCAGATTACAGGTCCGGTCCTCCAACGAGACTTTCACACCATTGCTTTCTCCCTAGAATTCCTCTCTTAGAATCCACAGAGGATGAAATTAGCAAGCCGAGCTAGCACATCCAATCTTATCTTTTTTTTTTACATCTTTATTGGAGTATAATTGCTTTACAACGGTGTGTTAGTTTCTGCTTTATAACAAAGTGAATCAGTTATACATAAACATATGTTCCCATATCTCTCTTGAAAGTACGCAACCCTCCCTTGTGATCTTGGCACTGTCTCTATGTGAGCCATCACACGTATCAGCTGGAAATCTCCTTTCAGTGTGAACGAACAGGCCGTTTTAAATAGTGTATCTTCTGAAATGACTTGCTGAGGCATTGTCGTTCTGGTATTTAGAAAGAAACTCACACCCATGCCTGTGTGCACTGGTCTCTTCCTCCCCAAAGGGAGGTGTTTTCTTCATTTAGAATCTGAGACTGAGAATCAGAGACTTAAAATCGGCTTTTTCCTCTACTCTTCTTAATTCCTTTTTTATGTCTAGAAAATCAGTATTAAAAAGGAAAAAGAAGGATGCACTTAGACTAGCTTGTCTCAAAGAACAGTGGGCCACATGTTACGTGGTCAGTTTCTGGGCAAAGCATTTCCCATAATCTTTCTTGTGTTTTCGTAACAAGTGAGTTAACCAGATTTTTCCTATCCATCTGTTGTGTGGGAATAAATGCCCACCGTTTGCGCCCATGGTTCAGATTCTCTGGGTTAGGGTTACAGAATATGTAATCATGTCTTTCGTTTTTCAAGGATTTTCACGTTATCTCATTTGTTCTGTAACAATTGTGTGAGACAGCGGCAGGGTAGGGCAAATTATATTTATCCATAATACAGCTAATCTATATCGTGTCTGTGTCACAAGGTCAGGATATTATCTAGACAATATCGTATTATTGCCGTCATAATATGGATATCATCATATAGGTAAGGAAAATGAGCTTTACAGATGTTAGGATTTTCCTATAAGATCTATTATTAGTAAAAAGTGGAGCCTGATCT
Source organism: Leucopleurus acutus (assembly GCF_964270905.1). Lineage (NCBI taxonomy): Eukaryota > Metazoa > Chordata > Mammalia > Artiodactyla > Delphinidae > Leucopleurus > Leucopleurus acutus. The sequence goes on from NC_139163.1 coordinate 175,172, forward strand.
AGAACCCACATTTTTTGAGCAAAAATGTGAGCAGAACCTTCGTGTCTTTTGATGAAGTAAGTCCCGTGTCCAGGTACACGTGGGACTCTGTGCGTGTGTGTATGTGTGAGTACGGGCACACCACACCTGCTGTAGGGGTAGCTGACTAAGACAAAGCCTGTGAACTAGCTTCCAGTTTGCAGTGACCCAAGCAAGCACGGCCCAGGGGCAGCGGTCAGTGGTAGCAGCCGACAGGCACGCAGGCAGCTCAGTTCCTTGTTTCGGCAGAAGAAAAGGCCAGGGCTGGCGCTGACTCTGGTGACAGACCAAGACCCTCTGAAAGCGACCCCGGAATGAGCCTGGAGCTTGTTTCTTCCCATCATGTTACTTGCCCCCTAATCATGCTCTTCTTTCTGAGGTTCTATTCCATCTTCTTCTGGCCCTTCTCACGGGATAACCTCCTTCCAGCCTCCCCAGCTCCTATCCATCAGAACTCCTGGTGCAGGGCCCCGGAGCTAGGGCATCCAGGCTCCCATAGCCTGGGAGACGGGTGAAGTGGGAGCACAACACTGGTTTCAGAAGACCGTGCATCTAGAGTCCCAACCCCTGCCTTGCAACTGAAGAGGAATTAGAATGTAACTGTGAGTTGGACAGTCTGTTTTTGAGGCACTGATTCCTTCTCACTTCATTTCTATTTCTTGGAAATAGCCAGAGACAATATGTAGTAGCTGTTTCTTACCATGAGGGCTTGTCCTGGGAAATAATGTTGGCCTGTTATAATAATAATAATTTAACCATTTTTTGGTGCTGAAAAAAGGACATGAATGGTATCCTCCATGTTTTTTGTCTCTCCTTGATTTTAAGCAACTTTTTTTTAAACAGCAAGGGAAGTAATTTTAGGAATAGTTATCCACATTTATCTGATAAATGAAAATCTGTTTGCTAATAGAAAGAATGAATCCAGTTCAGTTTATAGTGGTTTGAAGGTGGTTCCTTGTAACCTGTGTTTTAGTAGTTAATCTATGATGTCTTTACCAAACAGCTATCATAAAGCACAGCTTGCTTTCTAGATCTCGTTGGCCCACAATGTGAGATGGAGGAATAAAAACACCTAAGAAGGCAACACAGAGAACACTTTGCAGAGGTCAATTACACTAGCGTAATCAACAATGCCATCACACTTCTCATAACAGTAACGTCAGTTTGGGTTTCCCTTCAATAGGGAGGAGGTGGCAGGGGGTTTCCGACGTTGGTCCTCTTCTAGGTGCCTAAGCTGTACTTTAAAAATATTGAGAATGCAAAGGAAGGATCCACCTTTCAAAGGCCAACCCACCTCTTTCAAGATACGTATTTATGACTTGGAATACTTTTAACATTTCATCCAACTCTTACCCATCCCCATCCCATTAGGAAGCCATCACTCCTGAGTGGGTAAAGGAAAAGCGTAAGGTTATTAGGGCAATATCAGTACGACAAGAATCTGTCGGCCATCCAGCTATCTGGAATTGTGCTACATGCACTACCCTAGTCTCCCAGGGAAGAACTGATTTTTTTTTTTTAATTTAACACCTTTTTTGGAGTATAATTGCTTTACAGTGGTGTGTTAGTTTCTGCTGTATAACAAAGTGAATCAGCTATGCGTATACATATATCCCCATATCCCCTCCCTCTTGCATCTCCCTCCCACCCTCCCTATCCCACCCCTCTAGGTGGTCACAGAGCACCGAGCTGATCTCCCTGTGCTATGCGGCTGCTTCCCACTAGCTATCTATTTTACGTTTGGTAGTGTATATATGTCCATGCCTCTCTCTCACTTCGTCCCAGCTAAACCTTCTCCCTCCCCATATCCTCAAGTCCATTCTCTATGGGAAGAACTGATTTTTAATCAAAGCTATATTAAGAAAACACTTTTCTCAAATAGTTTTTCTATGAGCGATCTGATGGCTTGATGGTTGGCTGTAACTCATGCTCTAAGGTAAGGCGTTACCCTGAGTGTGAACAGGAGATGAGTCCTAGGCCCGCCCTCGTGGACAGGCCACAGCATGACACGGAGGACCGGGTGGCTGTCACCTCGCTCTGACACTGACTTACCCTGAGCTTTCGACCAAAGACATTGACTTTGCCTTGGGCTTGCTCTTTTCGGAATCTCCATTCCACCAAATTCTGACCGTTTTCACCAGGAAGAGTCATGTTTCTTTTGGCAACTGTTGGGTTAGCTGTGCCGGCCAGAACGTGTGGCTCTGTCTGGTAGTGCGAATCCAGGCCACTAGCGTACAGGATTCGAAGGGAGCCGTCGTAACCAACCTGGTAGCTGTTTCTTAACTGATCTAGAAAACAAGCAGCAGAAAACACGAACTGTAGGTGTGCATTAAACACCAGATCGCTTGCGGGGTTAGAAGTGATATGAATTTCTAAAACATTGACTGGACTCCATTTATAAGGGAATGAAAAGTACTTAATGATATCCTTTTAGAAAATAACAAAACAACTTCGATTTCTGGCATCTCATGCTGTAACAGATTTGGCTGAATGTTAAAGGCAAACTTTAGGGGAATTTAAAGTCCTTCTCTACTTTATTTGCCTGATGAAATAAATGAAGGTTCGACCTCCAGTAAATGTTTTGCAAAGAACCAAGTATGTGTTCTTTTCAGAGGCTGGTGTGTCTCCTCCAAGGGTTTAGAAGACATCTTCCCAATAGTCATCCCTATATCTTTTGTTAAAGATGTTTTGAAATGATTTAATATCTGTACCTTCTATACCAAAAATATAAGGAGATATTTCCCCCTGAAATTGACTTTAAAAAAGGAAGTCGGGCTTCCCTGGTGGTGCAGTGGTTAAGAATCTGCCTGCTAATGCAGGGGACACGGGTTCGAGCCTTGGTCTGGGAAGATCCCACATGCCACGGAGCAACTAAGCCCGTGCGCCACAACTACTGAGCCTGCGTGCCACAACTAATGAAGCCCAAGTGCCTTGAGCCTGTGCTCCGCAACAAGGGAAGCCATCGCAATGAGAAGCCCGCGCACCGCAACGAAGAGTAGCCCCCGCTCGCCACAACTAGAGAAAGCCCACGCACAGCAACGAAGACCCAATGCAGCCAAAATCAAATAAATTAAAAAAAAAAAAAAAGGAAGTCATATTTTGTACAAAACACCCTCTCATATTGTAGGCTATTGCCTCAAGTTAAAAATTTTGAATAATATAGGACCATTTGGGGAAGCAATGAATTCAAGCAATACTGATTTTAGATGACTGTAGAGATTACCTGACAGAATTGGTAAAAAAAAAAAGAGTCAGAGAAGCTTAACTCACACTTAGCAATGAGTCTTAGAGCAATGACCCCACAGTTGCAATTGTCATTGTAAACAGGCCTTTTCAAGATTACATCAAAAAGGAATATGGTGGGAGGGTCCATCATGGAGTTATTGGACATATATACCTACAGACTGAATGAAAAAATGGAAAGTTGAGCTATTACACATATGGGTACACAATTCCCAGTGATGGCATGAGATGCGGATTCAAATGCTGCATCGTGCATGGATTCGGAAAGCTCAGCCTGCTGGCCTTCCACGGCAGTGATGATGATGCCAAAGGGCCTTTAGATGCAAGTGAAGAGCGGGAATTAACGTGTTTTATTAAATGGGAAAGAAAAAAACCGTCATTTCTAGGTTAACAGATTGTTTTAGATATTATGTGATTTTATATACGTATATATCACTAAATAAACACTACACGTAGACATTAGACTATCCCATCGATATCTCTAGGGGTTTATATTTCCACCTTCTCTTTCCTGGTTCACCTTTTAAAATGTGGGTTGCCACTTTCTACCCGGCTGCCAGTGGTATTTTATTTTTTAAAGAGTTTTTTTTTTGGTGTGGACTATTTTTAAAGTCTTTATTGAACTTGTTACAATATTGCTTCTGTTTTATGTTTTGGTTTTTTGGCCTCAAGGCATGTGGGATCTTAGCTCCCTGATCAGGGATCGAACCCGCACCCCCTACATTGGAAGGTGAAGTCTTAACCACTGGACCACCAGGGAAGCCCCACCAGTAGTATTTTAAACTGGGCCATTGAAAGCTCTGCTTTCGTGTTTACCTTGAACCACGGTGTAGAATGAGTCGATGGAGGACAGGTTTGAAGTGATGCTGACACCTTCTTCTCGGCTGGATGACTCAAGGTCCACTGTGATAGCCTTGTCCATGTCTCCATGGAGGTTTGTGACCACTCCGGTTGGAAACGTCACATTTGTCAGACGACCTTCACTGTCATAGCTGAATAAAAGAGGCATGAACTCGGCATTAAATAGGAAACTGCAAGTTCTTCTTACTCATGAGAGAGTCTGCAGCAACAGTAGCTGCACACATTTGGAAGAATATTTGTCTTTGTGCATGAGCTGTGCAGTGAGGACTTCAAACATGCTTTGAAGTGATCGGAAGCCTGTTGAACACAGAGAAGCCTCACCTGCGAGGGCAAGAGTAAACAGAGCAGCTCCCTCCCCAGCATGTTATTCTCTCAAGTGTGACCACATTCCTCCTGCACATCTAATTTGCTGTTTCAAAGGGAACATGTTTGCTGATATTAAATTTCTTAGTATTCCTCCATATTTTCTATAAAGTAGATTTAATTCACTGTTATATCCTTTTTGAAAGTTTTACTAACTTATGCCCTCTATGGCAGTGCAATATGGAAAAATATATATATAATTTTGTAAAGCAGTGTATGTACATGCATGTAAGTATTTGCATATGTAAAGATATTCCTTTGGTATCCTGAGACATCTTCAACAAATTAATATAATAAGGCCTTTTCTAAAGACTTTATTTCTCAGTGATTGACCTACTTTATAATGGTAAATTGGGACTTAATGTTGGCGGGGTGGAGATAATCTATCTTGTCTATACTCATGTTGTAGGAGTGGGTGATATCTTGAATGATGATTTATCATGTTTACTGAAATGAGATGTAATATTTCCTGACATTTAATGACTATTTGCTTTTTTATGATACCCCCACTTTTTTTTAGCATATAAATATAAGAGGCACCTATAATTTAAGTGTTAGGATATATTTAAAAAGCTATCTTATTATCATAAATATGCATTACAGATACAACATTTTACTAAAAAATTGATTTTGGGGGTGACTTTTCTATTGGTGGCAGCACCAGAGAAAATTTCAAAAATGACAAGGTGGTTTGAAGAAAGGGAAAAAAATGTAAATTCTGGATGAAAAATCAGGGACTTCCTTGGGACAAAAAATATACTTAAGATTGGATTTCATATTAATACTAAGGCTGCTTCATCAATAAAAGGTCTAAGTGAAATGGAGACCTGAACCATGCCCTACTTAAAGTAAGCCCAGATGCAGAACTAGGAGAGAAAGAGTCTTATTAGCGAAAGACAGAAGTTACCAGAGGAGGAAAAACAGTGAAGAGGACCCTAATAACGGGTGTAAACATGGGGCAACAAGGGAATAAGGGGTAGAAAAAAGGACTTAAATGATACTTTGGAATAAAAGGAGAGAGGGCTTCTAGATTGTAAAAATTAGCTTTGAAAAATGTGGTTATAGGAATTAGGAGCAGACTCTAGAAGGCCAATGTCATGGCGGAGCTAGGAAGGCAGAAGGGAGGAAGGAGACGGATGTCTGTTCAGGGCCCGTTACTTCAGTGGGGACAGCATCACTCAGATCGTGGGCTTGCCTGACTTGATCTGACAACTCGCCCTGCTGCTACGCCAGCGGCAGAAACGGGCACTCAGGAGAAAGAGGCGGGCGACGGATGGAGAAAGAGAGAAAGAGAGAGAGAGAGAGAGAGAGAGAGAGAGAGAGAAAATGCGCCGTTGAGTGTAATCATTGTTTGGACCCATAAAAGGCAGAGCTGAAGTGAAACAGCAGACTCCCTTCCCTCTCCAGCAACCCAAATGCCCCCAGCAGATTAAGGCATCAGTGAAAGAAACCAAAACTGCTTTTTTGAAGAAATTATTACTCTTGAAACAAACAAGCATAGGTTTATTTATGCAGCAAAGCAGAGTTACAGAATTACTGACCAAACCAGCTTAAAGTGCAATCTTAACCTGGACATAATTCTTGCAGCGCGTTACATTTCTCATAGGATACGATGAAAAATAAGCTATTGTGTTTTAAAGAAATGAACACCCTAAGATAAGTAAGTACTAGGGATCTAATGTACAACGTGATAAATAGAATTAACACTGCTGTCAGTTATATATAAAAGTTGTAAAGAGAGAAAAATCCCAAGAGTTCTCATCACAAGCAAAAAATGTGTATTTTCTCGTTCTTTAATGTTGTATCTATAGGAGATGATGGACGTTCACTAAACTTATTGTGATAATCCTTTCGTGATGTATGGAAGTCCCATCACTATGCTGTACACCTTAAACTTACACAGTGCTGTCTGTCCATTATATCTCAATAACACTGGAAGAAAAAAAAAGAAGCTATAGAAAAATTGAAAAAATAAACTAACATCCTTTGGAATGCTCCTACGTAAAAGGCAGTTCAGTGCTGCACTATGCCCCCACCCCCTTCCCGTTTTACAGGTGGAAAAACGAAAATATGATGTGGTCAGGTGATTTGATCTGGCTGTCTTTGTATCTCACGATGGGGCCATACCTGGAACTTTCATGCACTGGACCCAGGTCCCTTAGCCCTTCTGTAAATCACAGGGCTTGACTTGAAGTGGAGAACGGTAGCTTTATACAGGTGATGCCACCTGCCAGCACTCTGCTGATTCATTCTTGCTGCTGTCACTCACCTGCCCTTTATCGACCCCTTTGCTGGTTTATGTTTTCTAGCTCCGTTCAATCTAAAGCAGGTCTGTCACCTTTCTCCTGCAGAAAGCATTTCTCCAACCTTTGCCTCTGCTCTTTCATTGGCCTACCCCACGTTCCCTGTCCTGCTGGGCAGGCATTTCCTATCACAGGATGCTGAGCACACGGCCATAGAGCATCGGATGCTGCACATTCAGACGCTAACCTATTAGCCTTTGGTTCTTTGGAAAATAAAAGTACGAGCAGCCTTTGTAGGCAGTGCAGTTAGAATGACAGAGGGTTAAGCGGGCATCTTAGTGGCCCAGTTTCACAGTTTAGCCCTGGAAGTCCTCAATTTGTGCCTTCAGACAAGTGGCTGCATCTACGTTAAGGCACTAAAAGGGCTGAAGGGCTCGCACAGGGCCGGCCAGGAAAGCTGCTATTTCGGAAGGGCCCTCAGAGCGTCTACCCCGCCAGTCACCTACCAGTTTCTGAATGAGCTTTGTGGGCTAGTCACGGTGCGAGGGGATTGTGGGTACACAGAGCATCAGAAGTCTGGTGGTCCAGAGTCCCCCCACCCCCCGAGGGCAGGTGATGGAGTGATCGTGCTGGAGCAGAGCAGGGAAGGGCCACGTCAAGGTGGGGACCTAAGCTGGGCCTTGAAATCGATGCAGATTTATACAGGTGAGTAAGGAAGGCACAGGACACATTCCAGCCAGGAAGACAGCCAGGGAGAGGGTGCAGAGGACTGAGGACGGACGGGCTGTGAGGTCAGGGAGCAGAAGAGCCCACTGAAGCGGAGGGTCCGCGTAGGGTCCCTGATATGGTAGAGGGAGGCTCATCACTGGGGACTGTGACGGAGGTTTTAAAGGGAAGCAAGGCTTTAATTCGGTGTAAAGGAGCCCAGGGGCGGGGCGACACGTCAAGCGGGGAATCCTTCCCTGAGTTGCCGATTTCACAAACCAGTACAAAAAATAAAATTGGGGCCCAACAGAGAGTTTTTAAATAAAAACTCCTCACCTCTAACTAGCATCATTTCATAAAGAAAGGCCATTACTCATGCCACAGATAGAAAGGACCTAACTTCAGGGTGAAGGTTCTTGACAAGGACCAGTAAAGCTTTATGAAAATGTTCTCCCCATCATTATTTATTTTTTCCATTTCCCTGTGGATCTGTGAAAACTTCTGCACAGATTCGCATCTATGACAACAGAAATGCAACAAGATGGATGGCAGCCATTAGAATTGCCAGGGGATGCCGGATAAGGGAGGGAGAGAGAACAAGGGGCCAAGATGCCTTTCAGACGTGGCAGGCGATCCCTTCTCTGGCAAAAGCAGAAAAACAACGCAGCAGCCGATGTTCGCCTGTCCTCTGAAAAGCTTTGATCCCGGGTGCTAACAGGGGCCTTCCCATCAAACACACGCCTCTGGACATACTCTGCTTCCGCGCAGCTTCGCGGCTCTGCGGAAGGCTGCTTGGCCTCGCTGGTGAAGCAGGCCTGCCCAGCTTGTAGGTCTGAGACATGGTTTTCTTTCATGAGCTTCTTGAATCTACAGTGCGATAGGCTCCAGGGAATCTGACTAGAACATCAACTTGATGCCCCCTTTCCACTCATCCGGTCGCAGCCGCACGGCTTCAAGTTCATCGCACAGCACACTCTTCTTTACTCCCGGTTGACCCCTCTTGACAAAGGCCCCTTTTGCTGGAAAAGGCAAATCCCCCAGGCTCCCCACGACCTTTGCGATGCTCTTCACTGATGTTTCTCTGTTTGTTCGTCTTTAATTTTGATTTTGCGTTTTTTTGCCTAGACTTGCTGTTTTACCCTTTGTGGTATATTTTTAAATCTCTTTTTACGTTTCCTAAACAGCGGGATTATCGACAAATGCCCCGGAAAGCCAGAGCCTCAGACCTTCTCAGTTGAAGACGCTGATTCCATTCTGACGTGAAATTTTCTCTCTCGCTTCCCTTTACAGACAGAAGTTCCCAACTCTTTACTTTTCCTTCACAATGTCTCTCACATATCTTCCCACTCCCACAGCCACCCTAGATTTCAAAAGCTGGTCTTGTCGCCTCTCCCCATACTCACGGCTACCAAATCCATCTTCCGAAGCCGCCCCGAGTACCACGCTTCTCTGCTTAAACATCTTCTAGTGGTTCCTCAACGGAGAGAAACACTGACTGAGACTGTCACCAACCAAGGTCAATAGACTATTGATACCGCAAATGTATTCAGGTAGAAACAAAGTTCTTGAAAACTTTTTTTTTTGGCAAGTGGTCTAAAACATCAGAACAAAACTAATTTATTAGAGTCCTGTCTTCCTTATACACCACGTGTTGGTGAGTTAGACACTTTTAAAAGTGTCTACTAAAGATAAAAAGAATAAGGTAACAATTAACATGTAGTTTGTTGCATTAAAAAATCTGATATACTTATTTCTGTTGTCTGTTAGCTTGTTCTAAGCCTTTTAACTCTTACCCAGAAAAAGTCTTGTTCAAAAGCAAACATTCAATTAAGTTGATACATTACAGCAGAGTCAGCTAACATCATTCAACAAAGGTAACAAGTTTTCTTTAAAACTCAACAGGATTATCTGTTGTCTTCAGTGCTTCCCCATAACATGGCTGCTTCTTTTTTTTTTTTTTTGGCCTCCCCGCGCGCCATGCGGGATCTTAGTTCCCCGACCAGGGATTGAACCCGAGCCCCCTGCGGTGGAAGCGCTGAGTCTTAACCGCTGGACCGCCAGGGAAGTCCCATGGCTTCTTTAATCAAATGTTTCATTTCTAAAATTACCTTCTGTTTTTGAGAAAAATCTGTGTCCATGAGAGCAGGGCTTTAGAGAAGAAAGCAAACCAGCGAAGAGAGGCAGCCGTCGCCCTGAGAGGGGCGGCTCTTTTGAGTGGGCTGCCCCGTCCCCCTTGCCTTGCGATTCAGCCCGACGCTGAACTGGTCTCAAAGGTGGGACAAATGTATGTATTTACTCCTAAAATGTTGGCGATGCTCCTCTCCCAGACCTTTATTCTCCTCACCTGTAGAGGAATGGACACTAGCCAGCTAAACGCATGTGTCACCTCTGACTGGTTTCTCTAGTCCAAATCAGCCTGTCTTGAGAAGCTGAGACACCAGGAGGTGTTGGTCTGGATGGCAGCCAGTCGTGTCTGGCTCTTCCGCGTCTTCCCCAGGGCCACCCGGAATAAGCTGCTGAGTGGGGCTGCATCCGTGTGCTTTTAGACTTGAGTCCCAGTAAGGATTCCCAGGAAAGACGTAATCAACCTGTCTTTCCCCCACTGTCCCCCCGACACAGAGGGAGAATCTTTTCTCCCGTCTATCAGAGTTCCTTTAATCCAATGTCCTTTCACTGTTTAACAGCCTGCAAAACCAAAAAAAAAAAAAAACCCCAAACAAAATCCCCCCCCAACCTTGCCATCTGTATGGCAATACTTTTTTCACAGTGCTAACCCATAATAGCTTCTTATCTGTCATTGTGGTAAAGCAGAACAAAATTACCAACCTCATCATAACACAAACATATGCACAAAGCGCTCCTGGGTCTGCAGGCCTGGTGAGGGACGTGCGCAAACGGCAAAACCAGAACAGAACCCGACTTAAGCTTCTCGTGGTGGACTGTCTGGAACCCTAATAGCAACAATGTGATTTGTAACACTCTTATCAAAAGAATTTACATGTAAGCATTCTGGGAACGAAACTGAGGTTTGTACATTTTAACAGCGATCTCACAGGCAAATCATAATTTCTTTGAATTCAGGAGCAATGTTGTCAGTTAGAAATCCTCAAAAAATCAGGTTCTGAAGAGAAAATGCAAAATGCTTCCATCATCAAGGGAAGTAGAGCAATCAACCAACTCTTAAATCATTGGTTCATCTGGTACTTAGCTGTCTGCTACCTACACATTACCAAAACTAACGGGGAAGATGCAAAATAAGAAAGACAAAAGAAGGTATTATTTTACATGATGTTTGTGTCCAGGGCTAAGAGGATCCTCATGAGAACGGGTGGAACTGCAAGGGTGGGAGCGGAAAGAGGGGTTAACACACACTTACATTTCTCTGCTGCTGTCGCATTTTATTCAGAGATCTTGCGATGGGGCAAAATTCTGGCCATTGCTTTGCTTCATAAACCCGGAAAGGGCAGCGGCCTACAGTCAAGCCACTATCCTGTTTGGCAACACCCAGATAACATGAGTTCAGAAGACCACAGACACCCAGACGACACGAGTTCAGAAGACCACAGACACCCAGATAACACGAGTTCAGAAGACCACAGACACCCAGACGACGTGAGTTCAGAAGACCACAGACACCCAGACGACGTGAGTTCAGAAGACCACAGACACCCAGACGACACGAGTTCAGAAGACCACAGACACCCAGACGACGTGAGTTCAGAAGACCACAGACACCCAGACGACACGAGTTCAGAAGACCACAGACACCCAGACGACACGAGTTCAGAAGACCACAGACACCCAGACGACACGAGTTCAGAAGACCACAGACACCCAGACGACGTGAGTTCAGAAGACCACAGACACCCAGACGACACGAGTTCAGAAGACCACAGACACCCAGACGACGTGAGTTCAGAAGACCACAGACACCCAGACGACACGAGTTCAGAAGACCACAGACACCCAGACGACGTGAGTTCAGAAGACCACAGACACCCAGACGACGTGAGTTCAGAAGACCACAGACACCCAGACGACGTGAGTTCAGAAGACCACAGACACCCAGACGACGCGAGTTCAGAAGACCACAGACACCCAGACGACGTGAGTTCAGAAGACCACAGACACCCAGACGACGTGAGTTCAGAAGACCACAGACACCCAGACGACGTGAGTTCAGAAGACCACAGACACCCAGACGACACGAGTTCAGAAGACCACAGACACCCAGACGACGTGAGTTCAGAAGACCACAGACAAAGGCAGATCTTTGCTTTCTCACCTCTGGTCCCGCCCTTACTTTGAACATCGAGCCTAGTGACAGATGGTCATGGATAGGACATTTTTCATTATTTTCGATATTTTTCAAAGATCGAATTCAAGAAAAGTGGCCCAGTGCCTCTTTCCTTCCGTGGTCATCACCATATCAGGGAGAGCTGATGAAGTGATAATGAGCAGCCCTGAAATTCACAGGCCTGAGACAAAGGGATCCGAGTCAGGACATTCCAGAATTAGCTCCCTTTGTGGACTGAAAGCTTGTGGGTGAGCCCTCATTAAGACAGGATCTTATTCAAACCATTTAGAAAATGTTTATTGACTACGGAAGGTTGAAACGAGTGGGACACGTCTTATTTGTTTAGATAACAGGTCTTGGCCAGGCCTTGAAATGTAGACTTGCTGGAGAGGGGATGTCAGGGAAATTTTTGTTCCAAAGAATCTGTCAGACAGAACTGTGCATGCCCTCGTCCTCCCTGATTGATTCCATGGGGCCCGGGAGCGCTCAGGGGACAAACCCATCCTTCTCCGGAGCTCTCCTCTTTGTATCCTGGCCACTCACTGAGACCCACCCAGGAAATGGCTGTGCAGTGAGTGAGGACAAGGTGGATTTGAAAGACTTATGGTAAAGCTGGAAAGGTTAAAATAAAAGTATGAAGCCCGTTTGGAAAGAGAAATTTTATTATTGTAAATTGCTATGACTACCAGCGGCATAATAGATACCAGGTTTGGCTGAAACGCCACACTATTTTAGCAAAAGAAGTCTGGTAACTTCTTAAATGTTGTTTCTTTTGGAATCAGCCTTGACAGGGACCTAGGAAAAGTTGGGGAGAAATGGCAGAATCACACATTTTCTTAGAGCAGGCAAGAATTTTTAATTACTAAGAAGCCTTGCATTTCGCAGGTGAGGGCACAGAATTTTAGAGGGGCGCCGTGCCTTGCGCGGACTCACAGGTGGAGTAAGTGACAAAGTCAGGCTGGAGCCCAGGTTCTCAGTTTCCAAACCGAATGCCTTTTCCCAATCAGCTTACGCTGCTTCTCAGAAAAGACGGCAAATAGAGAACAGAGAGAAAGAGGCATCAAGGAACTAATGGGACGTCAATGATTTGGAAATAAGGAAGGACTGGGAGGAAAAACAATAGACGTAGTGGGGAGACTGGGAATCTAAGATGAACACCACAGACTAAAATGCTGTCTACTCACAAGCTTTATGAGAGAAAGTGGATATCGTGGAAAGTGTGAGGATGGAGGGAAAGCAGAGGGATGGTCAGACGTAGGCAGTTAAGGAACAAGAGGGAGCAAAGAGGGGACAAATACAGAAGGGGAGGTAACACACAAGGCGAGGCCCAGATCTGATGGCATCAATAATCGGGGGGATGGCGTCCAGTAGCAGAAAAGGCGACCCTGAAGTGTGAACACTCGTACTGTCTCCGTTGTTGAGCCACAGGAAACCCTAGTCTGTAAATTCATATATTCACACGTTTCCCCCCCAGCTAGATCTCATTCACACTTGGGGCTCAGCTCTTTCCATGGGCCCCATGCCCACGTCTCTAGAACTGACTTGCCCTGAGTTCTCACTGGCTGTTTCCGAACACATGCTGGGCTGGAATGGACTACGGTCCCCTCAAAGCCATAGTTTCCAAATCAGAGCTCATCTGTTTCTACCAACCTGCGTCCTCCCTGTATTTCCTACCCACTTGGTCGCTAGGTCAGCAGATTCTCTTCTCCCTCCCCTCTTGCGTTCAGTCACCATGTTATATTTCATTTCCTAATGACTAACCACCTCTTTCTCTGTAATTTCAGTGCCCATCTGTGGGTCAGGCCTTCACCTCCCAACTGGATTTACTGTCTCCTAACTCCTCTCTCCCCCTTTTCTCAGCCTCCTACTTTGCTACATTCAATCCATCCTTATATTGTCCCCAGATGGACCATGTTGCCTTCCTGGTAATCTCCCATGAAGGGAAGCCTGTCCACCCAGGATCACCAGGTGGTCAGGTTAGCCCTGCTTGATCAAAACTGTGATCTCCACCTACTTTCTTTTTCCTACTTTCACACATGCTCTACGCTCTTGTCATTCTGAGCTGCACATTCTTTCTAAAACCTACCACGCTCTGCCTCCCAAGGAAATGCTCTCCTCTGGCCTGGAACACCCCACCCACCTCGGCTTGCTCACCTTGCTTCGTACCTTTAGGGCTCTCACTTTAAGAACCTCAGATTATATATGGAATCTAAAAAAAAAAACGGTTCTCATGTCTCATGAACATAGGGGCAGGACAGGAATAAAGACGCAGACGTAGAGAATGAACTTGAGGACACGGCAGGGAGGGAGAAGCTGGGACGAAGTGAGAGAGTGGCAGGGACATATCTACACCACCAAACGTAAAATAGCTAGCTAGTGGGAGGCAGCCGCATGGCACAGGGAGACCAGCTCGGTGCTCTGTGACCACCTAGAGGGGTGGGATAGGGAGGGTGGGAGGGAGGGAGACGCAAGAGGGAGGGCATATGGGGATATATGTACATGTATAGCTGATTCACTTTGTTATATGGAAGAAACTAGGGATGGATGGAAGGGATGCTATGAGGAATCAGGGATGATGGTTTCCCCAATCATCTTATCTCCTTCCTAGGTCATCTCCCCCAACCGTGGGATGGAGTCCAAAAGAGAACAGAGTCCACGTTAGCTGTGCTTTGACACCTCAAGATATCCTGAAGCCAGGATCCTGGAACACAGGCAAGGGGCTTCTTCTGGGAGTCTAGGAGTTAGGGTAGCCTGGAGGGAGGGATGCTGAGGTTGCTTTTATTTTGATATCATAGGAATCAGTCAGAGATGCCGGACAGTCTCTGGAAAATACCCAACTGTCCATCTTCAGTTCTGTGATTATAAAATAATAAAGTTCCCTTTCACCGGTTGTCACCGTGTAGATTTCTTGCCCTGTTATCAGACAACCCTTTAAAATGGCTGGTGTATATAACTTGGTCTTAGAGTAAGTAAATCATCTGATAATCACTGTGTAAGGGAAGTTGCTGACACACCCAGATATGATGCTATCAGGTCATCTAACTTAAAACTAGATTGCAGAAGAAAATTGGATTAAATCAAGCATTAGTAAAAGCATTGCCTTAGTAGCGTTCAGGTTAGTGTTTGAAATGTACAAAAATGTACAATTATTCAATTGGCTACACACTTTTTTTTACTGATGTCCCTGGGACTATACATTCTGGTTACAAACTTAAAGCAAAATTATTAAACAATTAAACAAAACAGCAAAAATGGAAATCAACCACAGCATTTTCCCATGAACTTAAGTGATCTGCTGATAAAATCTCTTAAAATCATCCTTAATGCAGCAAATTTTTTCTTCCATGAGGAAAGAAAGAGAAAAAGGAAAATAAAGGAGCGGAATTGGGCATCAGTTTTAGAAATGTATTTGTAAAATGGGTTGCTTTGTTTTTAATGCAATTTTGGGCAGAAATAGCAATGAAACGTGGTTTCAGCGTTGGAACTTTTAGGGTTTGCTGTCAGATGCCTACCAAGGGAAAGGTTATCTTCTCAGTTTTGCCCCATGGAAGATGCCTCTGTGGTTTTTCTAACATCATGAGCTATTACAGTCACACACACATCGAGAGAACACAGGCTGACACATGTCCAGCTATTTAGACATGATTCAGCGTCACGGGGGCCGGGCGCACCTTTCCCGGCCGGGAATAGCCGTCACTGAGCTCTCCTAGGTTACCTGCGCTTTGTGCTCACTGCTCTGGATCTGGAGCCCAGTTACGCCTTACGCTGCCTCTCTCTCCTTCTCTGAGATGCCCTTTTCCATCCTCTCCCAGACGCTCGGAACTGATGTCAGTGGCAAGCTGTGGATCTGTCGTGGGCTCGGGGTTACGTTCATTATAAAGAAATGGTCCAGAAGCTCGTTCTGAAATTGCTCAGCTTGAATGAGGGACAGTAAAGCACCCAAATGAGAAGCTCGAGACCCATATACACCTACGTAAATGTGTTAAGAGCTGAAACTCATTTATTTGCTCCGTGAATCCGAATAGAGCTCACGAAAGACCACAGTCAGCCCCGTGCATATAAAGCCCCAAATATTCCAAGTCCCAAGACAGAAAACTGTCACCGCCCGGCTGTGCGCACGTACACGTCAGCCAGAGCTCAGGGTGTTTTCTCCGTGCTGTCTTCTCTAAGCAGACAGAAGAGCCTCCAGGTGAGCCCGCGCGGTGTGTCCCTTACGGGGTGAACAAGCAGAGAACTGTGAAATGCCGTTAGTCTTTGCACACTTGACCCAACTGCCCAGTCCAATACACTGGGTTTGCTTCCGCGTGCACGCAAGTGAAGAACTGAGGTTTCGCTCTGCCTATGAGCTTTTTAAAGAATAGATTTCTAGCAAGTAAGATCTTTCGGGTCTCCCTGGAATTACTCTAGCTAAGGAATTATAACGTGTGATAATTGTTTGAAAATGGTATGAAGACCAGCACAAGATACTCCCTAATACTAAGTGAAGGGGGTAAGTAGGCTCATCACAGGGTCCTCAGACAAGGGGACGCCGGAGCCAGATGGACATCCTTTCTACCGCCCAGCAACTCAACGGACGAGGAGGTCTGAGGCAAGATGGCTTATTCAATTAGCAACAAATAATTATTCCGCTCGTGAAACATACTAGTCTAACTCAGGGATTTCAGAGCTGAGTTATAAACTACCTGACACCTGTCTGCCTATCACACCGTCTGTAGCATGTCCAAGAACACTGGCCACTTCCCTAACAAATCACAGTAGGGACACAAAAATCACAAGTAACACGGAGAGAAATTGCTGTGCCAAAGACGGTATCTCTAGTTTCTGAAATGAAGGTTTCTTGTGCTTTGCAAACTACCAGTGAACCCGAAAGTCACCCTATTTTATTGGTGACTGATGAGAATCTCAAGTTGAGAGTCGGGTTTCCTTTTCCTAGAACCATTCTTCCTGTTACCAGGGACAACAGTATACTTAAACTGTATTTGCATGGGAAATGTTTTCTGGCTTTAACTCTTTAATCCCAACATTTCAGAAGAAAGTGCTACCAGTATGAAGTTTTAATTTTCGTTACTTATTGTAATAACAAGGTCAACTGAGGAAGTCCTTACTTTATAAAGCAAAAGAGAGTAAATGTGTAATAGTAGGTAAATATATTTCAAAAAATCAACAACAAAAATGAGAAGTGTTAATATCTTCAGCATTAACTCTTGGTGCGGAAAAGTCTGAACTGTTTCAGAAGGCAAACATTCACATGATACTCTCCCAACGGAGGCAGCTCTAGGTTTCATCAGACTCTTCTCTATAAATAACCGTTCACCTGACCACAGGTGAACTCCTCTACTCCTTCATTCAACAAATAGCTGTTGGGAGCGTTCTACGTGCACTGCAAGCTCCCAGGAGCCGTGGGAGCCACAGAGATAATGGTACAGCTTGCATTTTAGAAAATACTTTCACATTTCATTCTGTACGTTCTGTGACACACATGTCGCAAGACTGTGACATGCTGATGGTAAATGAAAGTTTGCACTAAGAAAAAAAGAAGTGAAATTAAAACATGTAAGGTAAACAATTTCAGCTAATTCTCTTTTAAAATTTCTTTGGTAGAAACTGCAGCGACTGCACTTTTTATTGGTAGGCAATTTATTGATCCCAGGTCTTCTCCCATCTGTTTCTATCCGATAAAGCTTTAATCTCAAGGCTTTTTAGACACTAGGCTAGCTAGAAAGCTGGACACATACAAATGGGAATTTGGGCTGAAAAGTTTAATCTTTCTTTGCAAGGTAGTTGTACGTAGATAGATACAGCATGTAACAGATCTAGGAACTACTATCACAAAAGTCATAGAAAACAGGTGTTTTTCAACTGTGAAGTGTGTTTTTTTCCCCCCATAATCTCCTTGTGGTTTTGGTAAAACTGTGACCATTGTCAAACCTCTCACATCCCTTCTTTACGAAAGTACCAAGTACCCTTAAAAGGTCTAAATTAGACATGTAGTACTATAAGAACGTGAGGGGAAATATTACAGACATGTACTAGGGTTCTGGGAGTCTGCCAGCTCGCTAGTAACGACAAACACCAAGGAAGCTTGACAGGGATTCAGAGTCCCCTCTGGCTCTTCCAGAACCTTCACATCCCGTCTCATATATCCGAGTCAGCACAGAATAAGCAGAAACTGTTGTTGTCAAGGCTCTGACGAGTAGAGGTGGGGGGTTGGGTGTGCCCATCAACAATCTCAGACTTACACAGACAGAAAGGGGCCACTCTGTCAGAATCCAGAGGGTGCTTTCGGAGGGGCTGCCTGACGATGACACTCCTTTACGCACTTACTTTTGAACGTGTTCTAATGTTTCTCACCCTTAGAAAGGGTGGACCTTGCTCATTCACAGCTAAATTATAAGAATGTGCAGAAAGAAAAAAATGACCATTTGTCATTCTGATATGATGATTCTGAATTACTTAGGTTAAATGCTCTATTTTTTTTCCTGTCTTGTACAGTAATACACTGTTTTGCAAAGTGCATAAATGTTTCTTGGAAATTTTTAAATCATGTCTTTGCTGCAGACATCTAAAGGAAAATTAACAAAAACACTGTTTTTTGAAAGCAATATTTGTTTCTTTGATTAGAAAAGCTGTTTCTCAAGTACTGTAAACTACTATATTCTTAAGTTATAGCAAACACATGTTTATATGCGTGTGTGTATATAATTATGAGGTTTATATTCGGTGGAATACTGCAATAATGCTTTTTGGAATAGTTGCCTTTATTGTAATTTATCTAGATGTAAGACTTAACAGATATACTTTAAATATGATGTGTAATGGGTCTGTATTAGTGCAAATATCATTGTGATTTATTTTAATTAATTAAAAACTTTCATTCTTGCAAACAGTGCTTGCCCATTACATTCACAAGACAGGTTTGCCAAATCAACCTCTACCCTAGCAGTCATGTTGATTCTTCACTAAGTCTGAAATTCTTGGAGTGTTTAGTACTAGAGAAATGTGTCTTCTTTGTGTACCATAATATTAAAAAAGTAAACATCCCAAATTTGTTTATACTATCCCACATCAACTCCACCAATGGAGTTTATCCATTTCTCATTGTAGGTCACTAGTGAACCTGTATATGTGTTGCAGAAGTCCATGCGTCAGTAGTAACCCACATGACGAACTTCTGTGCATTGTCAATTCCCGGGAACAAATAAGAACACATTCAAACATGGCTCACAGAGCAGAGCTTGAGTCCTAGACTGTACTAAAACCTTATTTCTCTATTTTCGCCCCTGCTTTTAAACCGAAACCCTACAAATGCCACCATCATTTCCTGAAGATCTTATAATCAGAGCAGCTCTCCTGCCCAGTCTCATCTGATGGGAGCATTTTTACTGTACTTTTTTTTCGCCTCTTTGGCAACAGAGCCTGCTATCACTTTGAAAGGAAGTGCTTGCCATTAACTTCCAATTTATTCCTTTCCTATTGTGATCCTAAAATGAGCAAAAGGAATGCTAAGAACAGAATTTTAATGTAATTCAATTGCAAAGGTTTGTTCCGCTGACAAAATCATGCTGCTGGGTAACATTCATTTTATGAAAAGGGAATCTGTGAAAAAAAGAAAAGCAATCCAAGGTACAGGAGAACTAAGCCTAATGTGTAAGTTCTGTTCCAGAAAAGTTGTATGGAAAATATTTGTATATTGGATCATTTTTTTCTACTGACTCTTCTCATAATTTTGGAGCTGTGTTCCTACAGAAAGTACATTTGCTTCTGCATTTCATCGAGAACGTCCCACTAAGGAACTCAATATTCATTTCCAGGAGTATTTTGCATTGGTCAGCATGCCGTCTCTGCACATCTAATTTCCCCTTATGATTTGTGCAATGTTAGTGGAATGAACAAGTAATGGAAAGTGATTTTACACAGTCACAAAATGTGACTGTTCAAAGAGCACGTTGCCTGGGCCACTCCTCCACAAATTTAGTAGAATACCCCAGCGGGACGCTCCTTCTACGTTTTCATATGCTTTCAGAGTGACCAGCTATTTAATTTGCATTTAGCGGTAAGGTCCTTATAGGTGGAGTTTAGATTCTCCAATAACTGATGATAAAAAGTGAAGCCCTTCTATCTGTGGTGCTGATGGGTTCAGCCAGGTTCATTGTAAATGTTTTTAAAGTTTCCCTTCAGTGACAGCTCCCAAAACAGTCAGCTTTAGCACACGGGCAAATATAAACCCCAAAAGCTTTTGCCTAAAGCCAAGGCTGCAGTATGTTTCCCCAAAAGTTTGCTGCTAATATATTAGGTCTGTATGAAGTAAAATATTAAATTAATCTTTAAGCAGAGGTAGATTGACCTCGATGGTAATGAAACTTAAGCTTCAGGGCTCCCCACCTGCCTGGGTCCCTTCCAAGGCCCTGAGTCTAATTTTGTCTTTTTTTTTTTTTTTTTTCAGAAAGAGGGATCCCCAAATTACAGAAGCTCCAGGCCCCCCAAAAAGTTGAATCCCACTTGCCCTTAAGATTGTACTATTATTATCCACACTACTGTACATAAAATAGATAAACAACAAGGACCTACTGTATAGCACAGGGAACTATATTCGATATCTTGTAATAACTTATTATGGAAAAGAACCTGAAAAAGAAATATATATATATGTATAACTGAATCATTTTGCTGTACACCTGAAACTAACACAACATTGTAAACCAACTATACGTCAATAAAAACGAACAAATAAACAGAAAAGGATTATACTGTTATTATTTTAGATTACATTATTATATCACAGTATTTTATAATCAGAGTAGAATTTTGATTTACTTACTCAAAAAATGTTGTCCATCCAGTTTCATCGCTTTTAGTGGCTAAAAGGCCGCTGTTGCCATGGTAAGTAAACAAAACTAATTCCAGTCCTTGAGCGGTCATGCTTTTCAAACATCCATTTGTTCCTATGGTCAACCATATCACTTGGTTATCAGGAGACACCACTCGAACTGGCATCCGATTTGGGTCCCGTCTAATCCTAAGGGTATTGCCGTTACTGTCGGTCACAGCAGTAATATCATTGTCATTGCTGTAGCTAAAATTGTACAGATAATCGCCAGTGACTAAACTCACAGTATACTGGTGAGTGCCATTGACGTCAAAGATATAGAGTTCTTGATCAGTTGGAGAGGCAACTTCATAGAAGTTCATAGAGTTAAGTAAAGGCTTGTTCTTTGACACAGCCCGGATCCGAATGTTTCCTAGGTCTGCAATGTACAGGGTACCATCCGGAGAGGCGGCAAGGGAGGACGGAGCGCTCAGTTTGGCATCTTTGGCATAGCCATCTCCGCTCTGGTAGCAGTCACAATTGGCATCGTTTTTGCAGTCACACTCTGACGGAATCCCAGCAACCAGGGAGATCTCCCCATCTGTGGTGACTTGCCTTATCCGGTTAATTTTCTTTTCGTCGGTTTCAATGATGTACAGGACCCCACTGTAGGACACAGCAATGGCAGTAGCCGACTCCAGGGTCGTCTGAACTGCGTGCTTGCCCACAGAATATTCCACTCCTGGCACCTGGCAATGCATGGGCCGCCCAGCAGCAATGCGCACTTGACGATTTTCAGTGATCTGTAAAACTACATTATTATCCAGAACATAAATGGAGTTATCCATAGGGTTAATGGCTAGGTCAGTGGGCCATTCCAGACGTACCTTCATAAAAAAGAAATGGTCTGGTTACTCAGTTACTGAGCTGCTGTTAATTTGCCAGAAGAGTAAATTAGAAATTTACTGGGGAAATTACCATTGATTTGGTAAACTGTTTAAAAATTGTTTTTAAAATACATACAGTGAAATAAACTTAAAAGGTTTTGAGTGGAGACAAATGTAGGAAATAAAATTTTATTTAAAAATGCAGCTCATTGAAAGATTTGCAAGTTCTAGCCAAATAGCAAATGAATCATAAGTAGTGAGTTAACACATATCAATGAGATGTGAACATACTTGTTCTTTTTAGCAGTAACAATCACCCAGTGCGGGGCTTTCTAGGTTATGAATACATTACTGTTCCCTTGTGTTTTTAATCAGGCCAATAGTAAAGTTTCTAATTCTAAATATAAGTCCCTGAGGACTAATCCTAGTGGGTTCCCTCTACTACTTAAGGACCTCACGCAATCAAAAGATTAGAGATTTAAGCTGTTGTGTTCTTTCAGGAACACCTGCGTGCTGCTACTTTACTGGCATTTTACTACAAATGATTAGCACTTCTTAGTGATAACTGTTCTGTATCTCACTGAATTCTTCAAGTGCAGAGCTGGAGAAGAAGATAACTTTTCATTATTAGCTCCTGAGACACATTCTAGTGGAGCGGCTCTACCACAACGACTGATGCCCATGCCACGCGCGGTTTAACACAGTGTCATCATAGCGTACTGACACAGGAAATCAAGTCACTTAGAGGAAAAACAGACAATTGGGCGTAATGTTTTCACTACCTGGCTGATGTGCATGCTCGTGTCACAAGTTAAAGGTCTGGCTGAAGTCAGATCGTTAGAGCCTAGGAGAGTTGATATGATTCCATTCTGATCAACTTTTCTGATCATGGTTCCATCAACAAAGTAGATTAATCCATTTTTATCGATCGCCATTCCTGTATCCAAGAGAAGTAACAGTTATTAATCTTTCAAAAGAGATTAATTTTAATTAAATGTTCAGGCCCATCACGAAACTCAACATTTAACCCCAGTGATAACATGGGCAGTCGACAGCAAGTTAAGACTGCAGATTGCAAACACATTAGGAAAAACGCAACATAGGCATTCATGTTACGTATAAGTGTAAAATGTAATAAAGAACTGAAATTTGTAAGAATCTGTCCTTCGTGTGTGAATCATATAGGTAGTACCTGTGTTTTAAATATAAAGACTGTACAGTGTTGTCATCTATAAATTATAGAAACAGGTCCTATTCTGTTACACTGAACTTTATATGCTAACAAAAACACATCTTAGCCAAGGTTAGTGTTTTATTGACCTTGTTACAATGAAATTTGCTAGTATGAATAACTCAGCACAACAAATACTTTTCTTCCAGTCCTTGTTCACATAATAGTATCTAGCGATAATGAAAAAAAACAAAACCCCAAAAACACAAAGCCTCAAACCAAAAATCACTGTAATAAATGGCATAAAACATGAGCAAGGAGTCAGTCCTGACTGGTTTAAAAGCTAGAAACCTTCATCACATAGAATTTTAGCCCTTGCCACCTCCAGAAATTCCTCACAGCAAGCATTTTTTCCCGTGGCATAGAAACTGAAGTTTAATAGCTACAAACTGAGTGAGAGCTAATAGGGTTGCTTAGTGATGGCTTTTTTTGTGTGTGGTACGCAGGCCTCTCACTGTTGCGGCCTCTCCCGTTGCGGAGCACAGGCTCCGGACGCGCAGGCTCCGCGGCACGTGGGATCTTCCCGGACCGGGACACAAACCCGGGTCCCCTGCACCGGCAGGCGGGCTCTCAACCACTGTGCCACCAGGGAAGCCCAGTGATGGCTTTTAAGGAGGCCTGGGACTCATTCATGACAAAGAAATTCCAGGACAATGGAAAAAAAAAAAAAGAATTCAGATACTTCCTTGAAGTTGAACAGGATGCCACCTGAATGATATTGGGTAGTTGCCTGATTCTTTCAAAAGTTGAAAAAAAATGGTACGATAAAAAATGCCAAGAACCTAATATTTACTGTAAAATCAACTTAGGATTCTAGCAGTTTCACACTAAGTAGCTTTTAAAAGATGTGAAACAGCCTTTTCCAGAACACAGCTGAGGGTAAAATATTAGACGCAGCATGAAACACAATCAGGCACTAACTGGATTTTCCACATTTTTTTTTTTTTTAATAAAAAGAAATCCTCAAATTGATAAATGCCAGTACCTTTGGGACTCATGAGTGTGGCTTCCACAGCCTTCCCTCCATCCCCACATCTGGCTTCATCAAAAGGAAGGCACTGTTCTCCTGTCCCTGCAACCACTTCAGCATTTTTAGTCAAGTCTTTTGCACCCGTGAGTGACTTCGGGCGATAAATCCTGCGAGTGTTAGTGTCAGAAACATACAAATCCCCTGAGACTGGATCAGTTGCAAGGTAGTATCTATGAGCTGGGCTGCTGCTGTAAAGAAAGATGATACATAAACATCACAAAGAAAGTTACTCCTAAAACACAGAAATTGAAAGCAAAATAAAACAGTTGATGAGAAACTAATTATAAACCGAGACCCTCCCCCCCGGCCCCCCAACCCCGGATCAACGGCTGGAAGAATTGGTGGCAACCTCTAATGTGACTGCTTTCCTTCCTTGTCTGTTGCCGAGGATTTAACAATTTAGGAAACGGCCATCTTAAAAATAATCACCTTTACAAGGCAACATGCTTCCAGCCTGAAACAAAGAAGCAAGTTCTCGGAATCTTTTTGGTTCAATTCAAAGCCATTAACATACAGCCTTTGAGTGACAGACTTCAAGTTTATTCCAGGGGACGGGTGTCTCTGCCAAACTCACCAGTGAAGTATTAACATACTAGTGACTTTACTTGCATCTCACGGTAGGGAAATCTCCTGTCTTTTCTTGCAATCAAACCAAAACCACCTGGCTCCAAAAAAATTACTTTTTTTGAAAGAAGAAAAAAAGTAGTGCTGTGTCTGTCTGGGTTGCTCTACTGGAATCCAGAAAGGTAATCTGACGCAGTGACAACGTCTATTCTGAGCTATGGGGTTAAATACTAAAATGAGGCCATTCAAGAGAAGGAGGCAGTCTTAGTGGCCTAACGCACTGAGTCAGAATGCTGGGTTCATCACTTCCATTTTATAAATTTGCAAATTAAGCTGCTCTAAAACATGTCTATGAATTTGGTGACATACAGACATTTGTTCACAATACAGAGTACCTCAGTTTTATAAATCTAGATTAGTGCAAATGTAAAATATGTTATGTCCCGTTACCTGTAAAAACGGTTAAGACCAACGTTAGCAAGGAATGGACAAATTATGACATATAGTTAAAATTGCAAGGTAATCCCCTTACATAAACTCAACACCACATTCTTGGAATTAATGTAATTTTGCACTGTGTGCAAATATTGCCTTCTGAAAAAAAAATTCTAAAAAGAGTTTAAATGATTTGGTACCTTGACAAAGATGTCAACAGGCAGGAATCTCGGAGATTCCACAAGTCATTCGATGATAAAATTGGTTTTACTGATTTTATTCTCATTCTCTTTCTCTCTCCACACACACACACTTACAGGCTTGTTTCCATTTATTTTATATGTAGATATTTAAAATATGTAGTATAAATCTAACTACATGAAAATATGTATCCTGAGTAATGGTTTAGTAGTTTTCTCATTACTAGTTAGGTTCTAATGAAGCAGTTCTCACTACTTAATGCTCTTCTTTTTAAGTGGTGAGCACGTGCACTTGACTCTGCTGTGATATTCTGCTGTGAAAGGCTCTGCTGTGAAAGGCTCTAGTGTTCACTGGTGTTTCTCACATTGGTAGAGGGGACAGCTGGCCACACATGGGGTCTGTAGAGGCCTCTGGGGCTCTAGAAAGCTCTGTGGCGGTGATGTTGGTAGACAAACACCCAGACCCACAAAGGCTTGAACGCCTTCAGATTCTCCTTTCCAGCCTTTAATATCTTTTAGTGACAAGAAACAGGTTAGAGCAAGAGGTCTCGAGTGTGTAAATATGAGGGAAAAGGGTGAAAAGTGATATGAAGAACTCATAAAGAGATGCAAAAAGCCATCTGACATAAAAGCCCTTCAGAACTACTGGGTTAAGCTGATGATCAACTCGCCATGCTCAGTGTTACTGTATCATGTTTATAAGTTCATGCCTGAGATTTAATTTTATTTAATTTTTATTTTTAAATTAAAAAAAGTTATTTATTTGTGTTTGGCTGCATCGGGTCTTAGTTGCAGGATCTTTCATAGCAGCCCGTGGGCACTTTGTTGAGGTGCGGCGGGCTTAGCTGCCCCACGGCATGTGAGATTTTAGTTCCCTGAACAGGGATCGAACCCGTGCCCCCTGCACTGGGAGCGCCGAGCTTTAACCACTGGACCGCCAGGGAAGTCCCGATGCCTGAAGTTTTAAATGCAACGAGACATATGGTGTTCCTTAGTGCGGTAGTTTATTACTCTGTAATGAAAAGTTACATATCAGTATAACATTCAGAGCAATTTTATAGAGGCTTTCCCCCCCCCCCCCCATAATCAGTCTGATATCGACAGAGCTGATCTTCCAGGTATGTATATATAGCTGGTGACACAGCTGCAACTCAGTCAAGCTGGGTCTATTTTGGAAGACATGACATTGGAGAGATTCTTTAGTCTTTCCTATCTCCCTGATTACATACTAATTATTATACAGTTGGTTGTAAATATACATACATACATTTTATTTTCTTGCCAGCTGTATAGCTATGAGCATGACCTTTGGACCAGATTGCCTAGGTCTGAACACTAGCTGCATCACTAACTGTGTGACCTCAGATTCCTTATCTGTAAAGGTGATAATAATGCAGATTTCATAGGATGCTGAGAGGATTACATGAACTAGTACAAGTACAGTCCTTAGAACAGTGCCTGCCACACAGTATGTACTCAGTAAGCATTAGCTGGGCTTCCCCGGTGGCGCAGTGGTTAAGAATCCGCCTGCTAGTGCAGGGGACACGGGTTCGAGCCCTGGTCCGGGAAGATTCCACATGCTGCGGAGCAACTAAGCCCATGCGCCACAACTACTGAACCTGCGCTCTAGAACCCGCGAGCCACAACTACTGAAGCCCGTGTGCCTAGAGCCTGTGCTCCGCAACAAGAGAAGCCACCGCAATGAGAAGCCCGTGCACCGCAACAAAGAGTAGCCCCCCTGCTTGCCACAATTAGAGAAAGCCCGCGCACAGCAGCCAACACAGCCAAAAATAAATAAATAAAATAAATTTATAAATAATAAATTTTAAAAATTTAAAAATGCTTAAAAAAAAAAAAGTGTTAGCTATTCTTTTTTTTTTTTGCAGTATGCGGGCCTCTCCCGTTGCAGAGCACAGGCTCCAGACGCGCAGGCTCAGCGGCCATGGCTCACAGGCCCAGCCGCTCCGCGGCATGTGGGATCGTCCCGGACCGGGGCACAAACCCGTGTCCCCTGCATCGGCAGGCGGACTCTCAACCACTGCGCCACCAGGGAAGCCCCCCTAGCTATTCTTAACATTGGCTTGTATCCTGTCTCCTCTTACATTGCTACGTCTTTTTGCCTTGTAACTCTAGCCCGTGTAGAAGTGTAATAATTACTGTTAACTAAACTATAACTTGACTTCTGAAAATGTAAACAAGGAAAAAAAATTCTCTAAACTTGGATACGTTCAAATTTGTTTCCTTGGTCCTGCTGTTATACTATAACATCGAAACTACTAAAACGACGCAGATCCTTCTTAAAACATCCAGTTTGAATTGTTTCTGGAGCAATGATGATAAAGGTAAATGAAGAATGCATACTTTTTCATGATGTCCCTCATTCTGAGAAAAAACAACAGATTTCTGAGATGGTTGCTTGAGTAGCAGTGGCACTCTCTTCAGCTATAGGGCATGAGTTTTCTTGGTCCAAAAATAATGGACATTCGAGTCATAAGCTTTGCCTTTATTGGCATAACTTTTATTCCAGTGGGACAGTAGTAAGAGAAGGTCCAAAGTGGTGCTTTATATTTGCTATTTCCTGTCCTAAAGCACTCCTTCCTTGAGGACACAGAAATTTCTAAACCAAGCAGTATATGCCAGTGGCTTGAAAGATGTCCACCAAGTGAAGGCTCTAATCTTGCAGAGAACTCTACTGTCCAGAAGAACAAATGTGGAGGAGCACGTGGCCCTGGAGAAGAGAATTTGCTCCTGGAAATACTCCCCACAGAATAGCAGGAAACGAGAGCTACGTCCACTGCCGGCAGGGCACCTTGCTATGGCAACCTAGAGCTGCTTCTTGGGTTCCAGCCTTCCCTAAATGAAAGAAGGGATCTGTACTGAAACTCTAAAAGAAAAGACAAGTGAGTTCGGAAATTTGCAGTTGCCAGGCTGGTGGCAAGAAGCTCTGAGCCACGTGTGCGACGCGTCTGGGATTCAAGGACACCTGATCTAAGCACAGAGTTTTCTGATAGTGGTTCTTGTCCTTCTGCCTTCCTGAAAAGCCAAAGCCCTGGAGAGGCTGGGATGGTGGTACAAACGGGTGATGAGCTTTTAGATCAGTAATACATCTGTGAACACGGGAGGCTATGATGACTGCAAACGGTCAGCCGCTGGCAGCTGGGGTGCAGGAAATGGGGGAAATCTCTATTCAGCAGAAGTACAATAGCCTTCTTGTGTGACTGACTGGGAGTTTCATTTCAGAAAGGTTTATGATAACATTGAGATTGTGACTAATAGCAGCAAAATCAAAGAAACTGAGATCAAGTGAAGAGCCTTTACTATTACTGTGCCTCGATTCTTAACTCACCCTGAACTGCCTAGATCATCACAACTACCAAGCCGTTTTCTCTGCATCTTCCTCAGTTAGATACAGACCCGGTGGTAAATGCAGACTAGACATAATTCAACCTTCTTACACTTGAGAAATATTTGCAAAGGACAAGCTATAGAATAGATATCATTAGCACTTTTAATCTTTTTAGCTGGAAACTGTACCACAGCACTTGGAACACAGAGTGTCTGAAGAAGCATAAATTACATTTATGTATAAAATTAAACTGTGATTTTCTGGCTAATGAAAGACTGTTTATATTATTGCAAGCAGGGTTTCGGGATGCGATATTTTTGTGCCTGCTTAATTTTTAAATATTAAGTCAATGAGAAGTGCTGAATCAAATTTTTATAGTTTTGTATCTAAACTTTAACTGGTTCAATTTCACAGAACTGTGATTGACCCTTTCTTTGATCTTTTAATTGGCAATATAAAATTCACAAAGTTTAGTTTTAGACCTCCACGCTTAAATGCCCCTTGGCTGGTATTAGTTAATTAATTTAGTTTCCTTTATTTTGGAATTTTAAAGCATTGGAACAGGAGTGAGCTAAAATTTGCTGCCTACAAAAAGGGTTTGTTAGCAAACTAACACTATAAACATCGTAAGAGGAAATGTTTAGCATATATAAAAGAAACTTATTTTCTAAGCATTTCAGAAGCTCCCATTTATGTAAAAAGTTTAATATGTTCGGTAGTATTTATAACTATTCATTAAAGTATAGCTAGAGACTTTGATTTGATACAATATCCTGACAAGTACTTAATAAATTTGGTATGACAGAATATTTTGAATTTTAAAATATTAAGACTATTGTTTTTACATTTATTTTACTATTCGATATTTTTATTCATTCTTTCCCCCCATTAGTCCAATTAATGAGACTCTTGACAGGGCATGAAACACACACAGAGGAGCAGAAGCGTGCATTTTCCTACTTTACTTAATCATTAACAACCGACTTCTCTGTCCATTTTCATGGATTTAGACATAGTTTTCTTTTTCTTCCTATCACCTACTCCTAAGCCTTTCATGACGTTTATGCTAGCCAGGAAAGTGGGGATAAGGAGAAATCCAGGTGGATCCTATCATCTGGCAAAAGGAAGATGATACGGGTAGGTAACTAGGAAGCAGCACCTGAAAAGAATTTTAATTTTTAAGCTAAATGAAGAAGCTCTGATGAGCTGAAATATCGTCATTTTGTTTAGGTCAATTTTGATAAATTAGTTACTAAGTGAAGGGAATCCCTATTTTTGTCAATGATTTTGTCCTCTGTTTGATGACTTGAACTCAAAAGCCTTGGTTATTTTCTCCATCTTCCTCTTTTTCGTCAGCCATACACAGTGTGTCCATCCTCTGCCTTCCTTTATTTTATTGGCTGATTGCCTTCATGACTTGCCAGACTATTTCAGGTAGCATCTCGTGGTTTCACGTAACAGCCTTCTAACTGATCTTCAAGTCATCCTGAACACTGATACCAGATTCACCTAAAAGGCCACTTTGAGATGCCGCTATCTTGTTCAAGACCAGACCATGGTTCCCTACTGTCTCTGTTACCCTGTAGGACAGGAGAGGAACTCCTTAGAGCTACCAAGGCCCTGAGCTCTCTGACCCTAACCTGCCTTTCTACCTGTGTCTCTCATTATTACCAATATGGTAATTTTGGTATTATCAAAATTATAACTTTGAAGTGGCTCGGGCTCCTCTTAGAACATGTCCCGCTCGTCTCTTTTGAGCACGTAAGTTGACTTACTCTATATTCTTCTGTTACCGAGTCCAAGCTCACCCTGCTCGCCGCATGACAGCCTAATAAATCGGAGATGCTGTGTTGAGGCAGGGGATACCACTTTATTCGGAAAGCCGCAGACCGAGAAGGTGGCAGACTACAGTCCCAAAATAACCATCTTATCGGGCTTTGGATGCCAGTTTCTTTTATAGCACAGTGACGGGGAGGAGATAAGGAAGTAAAGTAAAAAGGCCACAAGTTTTGGAAATACCCCCTGGAATGGCCAGCCTGGGGGAGGGGATGTGTTAATTTCTTCTTTCTTGCAGCCATCCGCAGGTGGGCAGGGTCCGGATGTTCCCCTGAACAAAGACACTTTGGTTTAACATTCAGGCAGAGCGGCAGGGTTCCCCGGGGCAGGCCATTGTGTATACACAGCATCCTTTCAGTGAACAAAAGCAACGGGAAGCAAGGGTTAAAGTAAAAGAAACAGATCCAACAGGTAGTCAGATTGGGCTCCTCCCTGTTTCACTTTATTCATGACTGCCCTCCTTCCTCCTGGTTGTTTTGTGTAAGCAGACTTCACCTTAGAGCTGCGGCAAATACCCACCTTCCGGGAAACCTCCGACCCACGCTCCCATTTCCCAGGAATCCCTTCCTGTACAGTTACTCTTGCAGGACAGGCCACGGACGTGATGAAGCGTCAAAGAACGACACTGATGATGTGATTCAGTCCATTACATGCACATCTTGTTTCCCCTACTAGATTGGGAGTTCTGAGAGCATGGACTTTGTCTCACACTACAATTTGTCCAAGAGCCCAGCACATGGTAAGCGATCAGTTAACACTGACTTAATAAAGACGAAATCAAGTTAAAACCCAAACCAGTTTATTTTACATGCATGGCGCATAAAGGAAATGCAAGCACCCACACGTAGCCAGGATAACGTACAGGGGAGAATCATGAGAGACGGGTTACAATGAGTATCACTGCCGAACAGCACGCGTTAGTACGTAATGAATTCATTTTATAAAGTACTGTTGATAAAAAAGGTAGCTCTAACCTCATAGATTTTTTTCCCAGAGAGACGATAGTTCTAGGTAATCTGTCAAATGATTGTGAAATAAATCTAGCTTTTTGCACACCCAGGGCATTAGCCCATAGAAACCTGGCCATTTGGACAGAGGAAAACTGGCTGTGTGGTATAGTGCAAAGAACACACGTTTTAGAGGCATTCAAATCTCTGCTCCCCATTTCTTAGTTATGTATCTTGGGGAAGATACATAACCTCCTTGAGCCTCTGTCAGTTCCTGTGTAACCCGGAAGGGCTGTTATGTGGGTCTGCAGCACCGTGTATCTGGCACCGTGCCTGGCATGGAACAGGCCGGCTTGTTAAAAGGTGGCTGCTTTGATGGGCTTTCTGTATTGCCTCCAGTGTTTTTGCATTTAGTTGGTGCACACACCAGGTTGTCTTCTTTTCTCCACAGTTACTAAGAAGGCAAGGCCAGAAAAAGTTTGATATTCTGCTGTGGTTTCTAAAAGCAGAGCTTTGCAGGCTCAGAAGTCTGGAGAAGTTCCGTGTTAGTTTTTGCATGCGGCTGGGCTATTAGCTGGTAGCATAAGATCAATGGGGGAGCTTAGGAAAAGGTCTTAGGACCAGGCCTGGTCATACCGATATGCGACAGCTACACATCTTTCAGCAGAACTTTTTTTATTTCCTAGTTGTCAATCTCTACACAACAGTTTAACTGAGTCATGTGGATTTATTCATCTCAAGGACTTCACATAAATTATCACTAATTTTTCTATCTAATATCATTTTATTAGTTATTTTAATGGCCAAACTACATTTAGCGTATCCAATATGTCTTCCTTTTTTTGGCTAGCTTTACTTGCAAACATATTTTTTTCTCCCTTTTTTTTTTTTTTTTTGCTGTCCTGAGGAAAGTTTTTCAGTCAAAAGTGTCCATATATTATACAAGCTTGCCTTGTACCTTCTCAGCTAAGCGAACAGAGCAAACAGAATCTGGAAAACTTTTGAACCTATATATTTGCTTCGACTATAATCATTCTTAGCCTCGAGGAAAGTCTTTTCTTCCATAATAATGTCAGTGGAGACACTACTTCTTAAAACTCAAATCTAGTAATTCTCTCAACTTAGGAAAACATAAATGGGTTTTAAACACACAGTTTTAACTACAGCAGCAATGAATTTACCAGGAAGTCAAGAAAGCTTAACCTTCAGGGCCCCTTCGCTTGTATGGGCTCCTTCCAAGACCAATGAGGGCCCTGGCAGCGTATTCAGGCGATCTTATGTTTTTAAAAATTTGCCAAAGTAAACTATTTTTAGATTCTTTTTCTTAAACAGAATCCCCCAAATTGAATAAGCTTTGGGCCCAATAAAGCAGAATCTGCCCTGGCTATTGGTCAACTCAACTCTCGGTAAACTCTCCCAGCTGTGCTTCACATGTTCTGTTCTATACGGCTCAGAGTCAGTAACTGAAGTTTACAGAGTTTTTTGTTGTTGTTACATAGAGATGTTCGTTATACTAATTTTTTTGTGACAGAATTTACTTTGTTAGCCAACTTGAAAATATAAATTGCACAATAGGAGCTGCAAGATGTTGTATAATAGTAGTTCATTTGAGTAGTTTTCATTCCTTAGATGTTCTGTGATACTGAGTTTCCTCTCTCATGATGAAATGTTCTTAGAAAACAATGTCAGATAGTCACATTGAAAAGTAAAAAGGACATTCAAAAATATACAATAACTTTTAAGCAAGATGCTTACCTATGTCTAAAATCTTTATTTCTTGGTGGAAGCAGACAAAAAAAGGCGGAGAAAAAAGCATAGTTAGAAAAGGTTTCTACATCATGAGTTGAATACTGAGATTTTAATTATTTTATGGAAAATTGCTGACTTAAGCAGAAATAACACTGGAAATGAATTTTGTAGGCCAAGGTTCCTCAAATAACTTACAGAATAGGACGATTTTGATAATCACACTTAAATGAACAATGCAAAAGCAGCAATTTGTTACTTTAACTATTGGCATTATGGTTGATGGGTTAACCCAACTTGAAGATCCAATATTCTAGTTGAAAGTTATAGGCTTAGTTGGTTTGGTATTATGTCCCAATACTGTAGGAAAATATTTTACGCCTTAATTTCAATGCATGTGAAACAAAAGAGTGACAACCTATATCATAAGGTTATTCCAAAGATAGCTTATTGGAGTACAGAGAATTCACTGGAATCAGTGCGACGTTTTACACGCTGGGTGACTTCATAGTCTTCTATGCATTTATGGCACAACATATACGTGTTGGGCTTTTCTTACCTTTAACCAAGAATTTAACTGCTTCCTAAGGAGAATTGTAAACACTGGAAACGTACGTTTAAATAAATGAATCAGTACGTTAGATTCAACATTTTTAAAATAAAGGCATGTTTAGCTCTGATCAAAGTCCCGAGCTACGCAGAGACATACCTCAGTTCCAAGACGCTCGTCACGTTCCCGGAAGGGAGCATCCGCCGCACGTAGTTGAAGTCCCCCACGTACAGGCTGCCGTCGATCCCACAGGCTAACGCCACTGGGGCCAAGAGTTTATTCCCGTCAGCTGGACCATTGCAGCTCGGGCACGAGATGCTGCGCCTCCGGCCGTTGCCCATGATGCTGCTGACGACAGGAGGCTGCTGGGAGATAAACTGGTTTTCTCCGTTTCCCTTGTACAGTATACCTAGAAGAGAGAAAACACATTTTTCTTAAGATGAAAGGAGCAGAGATGAAAAGCAAACGTGTTCACTCTAGAAACCACAATTCACTGCCTTTTCGAGTTGGACTGGGAAAACTGTCATCTAAAGTTCTTTTGGAAAGAACTCCATTCAGTTACCTAGTGTAAGATATTATGTGGCAAGATACACAGGATACATCAAAAAATGCCGTCTGTTCCGGATTAAAGAACGTCTGGTGGAAGAAACAAAGGACTACAAGAAAACTTAAAAACCCAAATTCTCAACATCAGTGATTCTCAAACTTGGCTACACATTGGAACTGACAGGGGAGCTGTAAAAACTACTGATGCTGGGATCTCACCCTGAGGGATGCTGATTTAATTGATTTGGGGTGCAGCCTTGGCACTGAGATTTTTTAAAACTCTCCAGATGCTCTGAATGTGCAACCGAGTTTGAGAACCATCTCTACACAATGTTCTTTAGGGAACTGCAAGTTTGCCTAACTGTTAAATGATGTCGAAAACATTCTATATTAATCCAACTAATAAAAATGGGCACCGTAAATATGAATTTCTTCTTTATGAGTTTATCACTGATTTTTAAAAAGTTAAATACACTTCATAGGAAACAGAGGTAGGAAATATATATCAAACCTCCAACATACTACTATACTGCTGAAGCGTATCCTTCTTGCTTACGCTTCAGCCTGCCCTGAGAATGCATGTGCATGCAACGATTCAAGATTTCAGACATGACAAAATTGGGAAGGGCAGTTATAATGTAAAGTGAATTCGGCTTTTAGACATGACAAAATGCCAGTCTGCTCTACTTCGGTCTGCAATGAAAACCTGAGAGAAAATCCCAAATAAATATTTTCATAGTTAGAACCTGGATTTGAGTGGAGATTCTAACTCTATTCATTTACCATTTTTCTACATAGATCACTGGTTCCATTTTGCTCTGATGTAACTGGATGGTCAGCTGTTATTGTTCCATATGCATTCAAGAGCCTTCTCAATGTGTTATTCTCTGTAAACACCTGTTGTTTATACTTTTTAACAGATATACTGTTAGAAGAAGCAATCCCATGAAAGTACAAACAGGAAACTTGAGAAAGTGTTTTTTCCTCCCACTTTGGGATAATTTTAAAGTGAAGAAGAAAGCAGAACAATGATGCTCCTCTCACAGCTCAGCACATTTTAGGTGAATTCTGGGATTACTTTTTTAATGCTTTGCTATTTGGGTGATGTAATAATCATAGCCAATCTACACAAAGAAATCAGGACTGATAAAACAGGTTTATTCAAATTCAGGGAAAATCGTCTACATAAGGCTGGATCATAAGAGCAGATGAAAGGCATTTTGCCTTGAATATTCAAAGAATACATTAATGAGCCCTAAGATCTCTCTTTCTGTGATTACGTTATTTGACAATTACGGGACTATAATTTCCTAGAAGAGCCAGTTCTGTAATTTTCATCAGGACAGTCCCACAAAGTCGGCCTACTGCTCTACTGCATTTGACTTATTCCTTCATTTCTTAGAGCGATCGGTCTTTCGTGATTCTCCTCTATTATGACAGAATAGAAAGATGAACATGAGAATATTTATTTCCATGTTCCAGGGTGCCTGCACAAACACCTGTTACTGTCTACATTTTTGTCTTCTCTTCTTCCTTAATATATTTCCATAGCTCATCCACCTTGTCATGATTACAAATCACTTTGTTTACTCAATTAGACACACGTCACTTTGAAAAGCCACTACTTGTCAAACTGCTCTTGGATAAAATCTGAAATCACAATCAGTTCTCTGTGAATTAGGTTAGCTTGCATTTTAAAATAATATCTATTTTATAATTTATAACCATTTTTTTGGAGGACGGAATTTGGCGTGGCCCAGTTTTTACATCTGACCTGATATCTTAATAAAAATTAAGGGCTTCCCTGGTGGCGCAGTGGTTGAGAGTCTGCCTGCCAATGCAGGGGACAAGGGTTCGAGCCCTGGTCTGGGAAGATCCCACATGCCGCAGAGCAACTAGGCCCATGAGCCACAACTACCGAGCCTGCGTGTCTGGAGCCTGTGCTCCGCAACAAGAGAGGCCGTGACAGTGAGAGGCCCGCGCACCGCGATGAAGAGTGGACCCCGCTCGCCGCAACTAGAGAAAGTCCACGCACAGAAATGAAGACCCAACACAGCCAAAAATAAAAAAATTAACTATACATTATTCTCTGGCAGACTGTATGTATTTTTACTATATATATCCACACGCAGAATATCTATGCGTTTCTTAATCCTCCCGAATATGACGCTGAGTGTTGAGTATCAGGTACGGGCTTTCCTCAAGTTCTTTGCTTGTACTCTTCTTACTGGTTCATAATCTCTTGGGTGAAATCCTGTGGCAAACTGGTTATGAACTTTACCCCATGTTCTCATAATAACTAAAATGCATGTCGAGAGGTTTTTCCTCCCATTTTGTTGGTAAAGAACTGGAGGAATATAGCAATATGTCAAACCATGTGAAAAATAATTGTAGAGAATTTAATTGAGAGCCGCTACTAGCATGGCAAGCACATGGCTTTGCATTTTGAAAGACGTGGTTAAACCTCGTGTGACTGATGTAGCAGGCTTCAGACACTGCTGATGACCAGAGAGGACACAGAGAGCATCCTCTGGGGTTGGGACGCCCCACGTCTCCAAAACATGTGCTGCACGTGGCACTAGTTTTCGGCTCTGCTCCCAACCTTCTGAGGTGCAAAGTGAACTAAAACCTGATGTCCAGGACACAGCCGGAAAGGAAGGAGAGCTTAGCACCGCTATAAACTAGGAAAGGTGCAAAGGGTCTTTCTGTTTTGTCTTTTTCTTACTGCTGATTCGCTCAGTACGATTCTCTTCTGGAGGTGAGGCCCAGCATTTTCAAGCACTGGCCTGGAAACTGTTTTAGATTTAGCACGTTTGGAAAGTTTAAAATGTATCCTCTCCAACTCCGACACACTTTTTTTTTTTTTTTTTTTTTTACAAAAGGAATCAATATCAAAGCAACATTAGTCTGAAAAAGCGGCCATTAATCATAGTTAAATATTTAGTTGTACTGCATGCTCAACTCGGCATTCTGAACCTCAGAAACCTCTGCTAAGAGAAAAGCTAGATTATTTCGACAAGACTGAACTCTTCTTCTCTGGCTATTTGTAAGAGAAGGGCAGAGAGTTACTAGCATGGTATATGGTTCAGGATAGGAGGTGAGAGCAAGTTACCTTAGGATTCTGTCTTTCTAGCAAAGCACCTATACATTATCTGAGATGTAGCCAGCATGTGGGTAAAATGTTAGAAACAGAGCGAAGACAACAGAATTTGTTTAATGTAAATAATATTCTTTGTGAGATGAAGCGGGTCACATTTTGCAAATAATTTATCTCTTTTGGTTTGTGAGATCTGACATGTTTTTTCAGAGCATATTTACTTATAAGGTCTACAACACATAATACTCTTGATTCTTGCTTTTTTTTCTAGATTACTTGCAAAGTCAAATGACAGTATATGTAACCCAATTTGAGTGGGAGAAGTTTTTTCCCTCAAATACAGTCTAAGAAGAACTGAAAAATAATCTAGATACTGAGAACAGACTAATTACTTAAGGATTAAGATCTACTAGAAACATTTTGGTAAAGTCACTTGGCATTTTATTTTTTCTTTACTTAAAAAAAAATCCCCCTCCCTTCATTTTTCGTAAACCTCCCTAAAGCACTTTGGATCAACTCACTGACTTCCTGGGAAAACCATGTTGGTGGCGAGCATATGAACATTGTGACGTGTATTACGTAGTTCCCACTTTAGGCTTTTATAGTCTTTGAAAATACACTTTTCTCCCCCTACTAATTCTGATCCTACAGCATGCATGGGATAAAATATCGCTGCAGTTTAATCAATTTGAAGGTGAGTAATATTATCTGTGAACAAGATCTTACCATTCTGAACGTCCAATACGTGATGTTTATTTAATGTCCAACCGCCCATGTTGGAAGCATCTAATTCGTAGCCTTGCAATATGGCGGTCCTTTTCTCCCACAAAGTCAGGTCCAGACACGACTCATATTCGTATCCAACCGACACTAGAATCAAAACAAGTCACAGTTCATCTTCCCAACCACAGGCAGAAATGGAATTTATTTTATTATTTTGATAAAACTGCTTTTTTCACTGATGTGCTCTGAGACTGTATTTCCACTTATTTGTGAGCAGAGTCTATTATTATATGAGAAGATTTGATCACATAAAAGGTGTTTTTCTAAAAAATGACCTCCAAATATTATTTTTGTACTGACTTAATAGAAAAGTAGTATTTTTTCCCACACCACTTTTTCACAAGGGGTTCACAGCACAAAATGAAGTTCAGATCAGGCAACTGGGCGAATCATTAGATCCGATAAATCAGCCCCAAATGCTGAGCAGATGATAACAACTAAATATAACGTTTGCTATCTGAATAATTAGTGATGTTTAGTTTCCAAGAGTATTAAGTTATGGAAAATATTTATAAGTAAGGTTCAATACAGCAAAAAGACAGCCAGGTTATGACACCATATTCACATGTTATCAGGAACGAGCAATAAAACTAGCAGTAAATTAATACGAACAAATTACAAATGGAAAACTTCAGAGTTCACAATGGAACGCGGGTTTTAAAATTTAGAACAAAGTGAAGGGAGAAGTGGCAATTATCTGACTGACTTGAACTAATTCCAGTGCAAACTATATATTAATTTCAGAATAAAATGTCTACTATATTTTCAGGTAACAGCTAATAGAACAGAACACATGTTTTCCTTTAGTTTTTGATGTTCTGAGCCTGAGCTTGGAGCTACACTATGCATACCTCAACAGGTCAAACTTTGATTGCATTGTCCAGTCATGCAGTGAAACAACTAGCTTGATGTTTTAAGAATATCGTTCCGCTGAGCTGACTATTTCTTCCAGTCAGAAGAGCTGGAATAATTTTTGGACACAAATGTTGTCTGATGTCATGTTAAAATATCATTATGAGTTGAAACTACACTAGCTGTTAGATACTGAAAATATTTTAAAAAAAGGATAAGGAAAGGGTTTCCCTGGTGGCGCAGTGGCTGAGAGTCCGCCTGACGATGCAGGGGACACGGGTTCGTGCCCCGGTCCGGGAAGATCCCACATGCCGCGGAGCGGCTGGGCCTGTGAGCCATGGCCGCTGAGCCTGCGCGTCCGGAGCCTGTGCTCCGCAAGGGGAGAGGCCACAGCAGTGAGAGGCCCGTGTACCGGAAGCTAACGAAATAAAATTATAAAGGAAAAAAAGAAACGAAAAAAGGAAGGGACACAATAAGGAAAAAAACATGAAAAAAATGATATGGCAGCTGAAATCTCATTCAGAACATTCTTCTAAGATATAATTTCAGCCAGAAAAATGGATGCTTTCTCCTTTTCATCATATGGAGTACATTCCTCTTCCCCATGGTAGGGCTAAACAAACCAGCTTATCACTTTCCTAGGCAACCTTACTGTCTTCCTCTCTGCTTATCCATGGATTTTCACGTGTCACAAAATGCATTTTATGTTAGTTCTGACTTCAAGACAATGTTTTCAGTTCAGAATATATATTTACATGGGACTTACCAACAGCTTCAGATAGACCATAGACCTTTTGATTATAAGCATCTGTTTTATCCCATATGAAAGTATAGGCCAAGTTCGGTGAGGCAGGAAACCACTTTTGAAAGAGTCTTCCTACTACAGCTACCATCAGATGAACCTTCATTAAATTAAATGGGATAACGGACTGGGTCATGGTGATCTTAAGTACTGACTTATATCCAGCAGCTCTGGAACTCAGGTAGGAAAGTTTCAAATCTGTTCCTGGAATTGTGGTTTCTTCATGGAGTACCTAGGGTTGGAGAAAGCAAACGGTGATCATGTACGACTAGTAGGTAAAATGCATTGAAAAGAACGGAGCCAAGCAACTAAAATAAGACCCTAAAGAGTCACTAATCATAAACACGCATTTGAGATGTTATCTTATTCAATAATTAAAAATAACTCCTCTGCCAGCCCAATTTTTCTTCTCCTAAAAGCTTCTTGTCATTTATTCTGAGTTAATCACAGCTCAGGTGCTACTCCTCATACAGGAAATACTGTGACTGCTCCAGCAGGCTGACATGCAATGACTCGTTAGTTTATAGTCACTGTGGATTCTCACTAACCCATCTTTCACGCCTATGGCCCTGAAGAATTAGAGCAGACATTTGTAAGACGGTTAGCTCAGCACAGCAATGTGGTCCAGGCCAAAGATCTGGACCACGCCAGCTGGCTCATTCAGGGATTAAACCTACTCTTAAAGGCAGGAATGACAGCAAAACAGACCAATTCATTTGGGTTAAATTGTAGCAAATTCCATATTCATGTTGGAAGGTAACAGCACATACTCATAATTAGTTAAACACTGAGCTTCAACTCACCACTGATTTTTGATATGATGTTACATGAACTAATAGTTTCAAGTTGCGTAAATTTTCCCCCAGAGAACAACTAATGTGTTGTTGAATGCACGCAAAAGACACTCCATATATACTTTTTGAATTGAAAAGAGTGTAAAAAGTTAACATAATTACCCGCATAAGAATCATCTCCTTTACAAATTTAAAAAATCAAAGTCTTAACCCCACAATGTACGCATCGCTGTGCCTTGGTCAACGAATGCCAACAAATTTATCCTGACATATGCAAAATATATTATGCCAAAACATTATTTAAATGTTTTGAAAAATTTATGTTACATTGTGTATAAAATCTATCCAAACAATTCAGATTCTACTTACTAGTGATGCTATCAGTTTGTTTAATAATAATAGCTCTTCCTAGGCTTACGACATCTACTGTGAAGTGCAAGACTATCTATGTTTAAGAACCTACCCCAGGAACTCACCACTTTCTCTACTAAGAACTAAATAGCATTCTCAAAGGCTGCCTCATACTGCTCTATGAATAGTCATTATTCAGACTTAAAGGACTACTTTTTCGCTTAGAAAAATCTTAGAATAGCGATTCAGTGTTCAGTAGTGTTTCTCCTCCTTCCAGTTCCTCTCACGTGAAACGGTTAGGAATGATGTATATCTGTCATACAAATTTTTTTTTTAATTTATTTATTTTTGGCTGTGTTGGGTCTTCGTTGCTGCACGCGGGCTTTCTCTAGTTGCGGCGAGCGGGGGCTGCTCTTCGTTGCAGTGCGCGGGCTTCTCATTGTGGTGGCTTCTCTTGTTGCGGAGCACGGGCTCTAGGCACACGGGCTTCAGCAGTTGTGTCACGTGGGCTCAGTAGTTGTGGTTCACGCGCTCAGTAGTTGTGGTTCGTGGGCTCTAGAGCACAGGCTCAGTAGTTGTGGCTTGCGGGCTCTAGAGCGCAGGCTCAGTAGTTGCGGCGCACAGGCTTAGTTGCTCCGCGGCATGTGGGATCTTCCCGGACCAGGGCTCGAACCCGTGTCCCCTGCATTGGCAGGTGGACTCCCAACCACTGCACCACCAGGGAAGCCCTGTCATACAAATTTTAATAACTTAAGTAGAACCCATGCTACTGAGGGTATAGCTGTCACTTTCAATATAAACAATCACGCAGTTGGAAGTAGAACAAAAGAAGGGGCTAAACAAACTTCCATTCGGCCTGTGAGTCAGTGTTGGCAGGAAGCGGGATGCGATGCAATCTGGCAGATGAAGAAGGCATTGCTATGCTGCAATAGACACACCAGTTTATTACAGTTGGCATTTTCCTTACCAGCCATGCTGACTGAATTCAGACACAGACTGTCTTAAGCAAAATAGTTTATGAAGATACAGAAACTTTCTAGAGCTCTATCAGACTTAGGGACACACTTACGTTTAAGGTTGACAGTACTTTTGTAGGACTGTAGGGTACAGGGTGAATCATCTGAACAGAACTCACTGTTCTATATCATTGGGGTGAAATACCAGTGGGTTAGTTTGAAAAATAGATTTTGTGACTCTTCAATGGCCCTGAAAATATAAGTGATTGAAACCTCAGGCATATAATTTATTTCCTCTTAATTTATTTCCAAAATAATTTCACATAAATTTGATAGGTTTTCCATAGGTAAGGCAGTCTTTCATGAATATATATTTCTGTGGTCTTCTAGGAGTTACTTCTGTATTTCAAAATATCGTGTGTTATTCCTAATTTTAATAACTGATTACTGTCTTTGTCATCATTAGCCCATTTCCCTGGAACAAATATCTGCAATTTAGTTCATTAAAACGTGTTTCTCCTGGTAATTTAATTTGACCATATTTCTTGCATTAGTGGGAAAAGTAAATCCAGCCCGAGCGGAAAAACCAACCATTAAGCCGATTTTCGCCAGCTGCCTGATCTGTAAGCTCCATCCTTGACTTGGTTAAACACGCGGAAACCACGTCCTCCCAGCTCTACCTCCTAATCTGTCTAATTCATTCCCTCTTCTTCATTTCCACAACCAGTATGATTGGTGGGTGCTCTGCCTCGGGGTGCTGGGTCTGTATGGAAGTACAGTGAATACTATTCTGTTCACTGATCTGCCTCCTTCTATTATTTCATGCATTTTGTCACTTGAGTTAGCATTAGAGAAATGCTGAAAAATCTGCATTGGCCCCCTGGTTTCATGTCATCTAAAGAATTCAAGGTATCCATCGTATGGTGTTTCTGGGCCATTCATTATCTGGCCCCAGTCTTTGCCCATGCGTGTCCTACACCTTTAAATTGCTCACCAGTTTTCACACAACAGCATTTGTTTTTACCACCATGCTATTGCTCACACATTTTCTTCTATCTGGTATATCCTTTCCCCCCTTTGAAGGCCAGCCTCTTCAGTGATGTTTTCCGCGGCTTCCTTAGGAACTGACCTCTCTTTTGAACTTCCATAGTTCTTCATTCAAATCTTTATCACATGTAGAATGGCTTACAATAATCATTAAGCAGTAAAATATTGAGAGTAATGACCATGTACAGTAGCACTTGGTACAGTGTCAGTTAGGAGGTCAGGTACAGGCACTAAAACCTTTTTCCAATGAATGAATACATGAGCAAAGGCATTATTAGCTGTCGAGCTTAAGCTGTTTTCCCATTTGGCTACAATTAATACAAGATACAGATATAGCTTGAGGAAAAAGTATTTTTAATAGATCTTTAAGGAATAACTAGATATCTTACTATAGAAATACCTGTCCTTGTACATACACACACCACATTCTATATGTCATTCTATAGAATTATTTAGGATAGCACTGGAATTCTGTAATCCTGTAAAAACATTCTTTGGAAACCCCATGATCTGAAAATGGTTTATATAAAAGCAATGCCTGCTAGAATATCCTACCTGTGTCTCAGGAATAATGGGACTGTCTTCAGGAGAAGATCTAAAAAAGGTGGATAAAGGTGACGACACAATGATAGGATTCGGCCTCACGAAGCCACTTAGATCACAGCTGGGAATGTCATTCTCCTCTTTCTTCATGACTAGGGTATCCATCACATAAAAGACATTCCATGGAATCCACACAGTATGATACTGAGTGAGGAACGGGGATCGTTCAAATACCAAAGTTAGAGAAGCCCCGCCATTCGCCACCAAGTCAAACCTAAGAAAAAACAAGACATGCTTAGTGAATTATCTGGATCTCATGTAACTCGTCACTCACCTCCCCAGATCAATATGCTTTATAAAGAAAAACTTCTTCTCCCAACGTTTATATGAAATAGTTTCAAATCTACAGGAGTATTAAAAGAATTATACAATGACCATCCATACGCCCTTAACTTAGATTTACTAATTTATTAACATTTTTCCAAATTTGCTTTATCTATCTACCTATCTACTCCTTTTCCAGAACCATCTGAGCATTAAGTTGTAGATATTACAAAATCTCACTTTCAAATATTTTAGCATGAATCTTCTAAGACGAAGAACATTCTCCTATAAAACCACAACACTATTATTATGCCTTAGGAAATGAAATCAACTTTTAAAGACCTATCTGAGTATATAACTTTAAATTTCTGCCACCTTGTATACTGTCACAGATTTCTGGAGTCTAAAGGTTGTTGCATTTCCATATTAGAAGGGACAATAAAACATGCTGGGTGACACAAGCATGCCTAGTTTTTATTATTTTTTTTTTTGCGGTACGCGGGCCTCTCACTGTTGTGGCCTC
Organism: Leucopleurus acutus; assembly: GCF_964270905.1. Classification (NCBI taxonomy): domain Eukaryota; kingdom Metazoa; phylum Chordata; class Mammalia; order Artiodactyla; family Delphinidae; genus Leucopleurus; species Leucopleurus acutus. Next base: position 219,098 of record NC_139163.1, read on the forward strand.
TCCTGTTGTGGAGCACAGGCTCCAGACATGCAGGCTCAGCGGCCATGGCTCACGGGTCCAGCCGCTCCGCGGCATGTGGGATCTTCCCGGACCGGGGCACGAACCCGTGTCCTCTGCATTGGGAGGCGGACTCTCAACCACTGCACCACCAGGGAAGCCCAAGCATGCCTAGTTTTTATACTTAAAATACTTCAAACAGAGACAGGGTGTTGGGATTAACTTACATTCCATCCTGGCGGGTAATAGTATATCCATATTCTGGGTAATGGAAAAATGAGACATTCACTCCAATAAGTGGCGTTCCATCAGCAGTTAGTACTTGGCCTCTGATGACGGATGCAAGGCTGTGGGAAAAGTAGAAGAACTAGAATGAACATTTGTCTTTTCAGGCCAACATTATCATGATGTAGAGATAATTCAATCTAAGGATAAAATAACACTATTGCATGCACTTGTATTCACAGAAACCAGACCTGAAATACTCCCAAGACAATGTTCCTTCTAATTCATTGTAATCCACATTCTCGAAATGTCTGGTGTTTACCAGGGGTTTTAATTCATTGCAATCTGGATTTTGGAGCGTTATCAGGACCAATAATTTAGAGATGAAGTTTTAAAATTATAAGCTGCAGTTTTTTCATGTCATATACCTGGTGCTTGCATGAAGGAAAGTATACTTTGCAATTAATTCCAAGGCAATTGGGAAATCTACAGGGACCAAAAAGTACAAGATTTAAGCAGGCAATAAGGAACATTTGTGAAACAACTTTTAATCAACTGCTGGGTCTAACTGCATTAATGCTATTAAACTGCTGCAGAACCAGGAGTTCTGGTGTAAATCATCTTCTTTTGCTCAGTGAGACCCAAGACACCTGCTTTCCCTTACTGGTTTATTTTCAGGTCATTACTGTTCTGCAAAGCACCAGTCCAACAGCTTATGCAATCTTACTGCCATGACGTTAGCAGTTCCATTACATTATTTCATAATTTATATTATTTAGTGAGCTCAGCTTAAAAAAAAGTGCACTTCTGTTTTGCCTTTTGGAGTCTTTTCATTGCTTCTTTTGAAACATTTCCAACTGTGCTAACAAAAATCAACTAGTTAAATGAAGATTTATTGACTCCTTAATGGGATGTCCTGTTATGATTCAGGTACTGAAATTGACAAAGTATGGGAACTATGTCAAAAATGCTTGAGATGCGAAGTTTGGTGAAGGATGTGCCAAACGAGGAGAAACTGCCTTTTAAAGAAAGTACTTTCCTCAAATTCACAGTCATCAGCATTTCATATAAAGGGCTTCTCACTGATGATAATATCACTACAAGTCTATGTAAGGAAAAGCTGCATTAACCTCTTATTGAAAGGACTGTCTCCAGGTATGACATGGGTGCTATCAGATCCTATGAGAAAACTGATTCGGTCATAGAAGGGTTTGGCAGCTTGCTGAGATGGTGATTGTAAGCTTTGGCTAATGATGTCCTGGGGATCAGGTAATCCGCGACAGTAGGGCTGATTTTGGCAGGAACTCTGTAAACAGCAGTCAGGATCCATGCAGTCAATGAGTCCATCTGTAGACAGAAACGAAAACCAGTAAGAGAACTCCTCTTTTTCTGCCGTGATGTAGAGCACGTTTTGTTTGTTGACTGGCTTTTTCCACATCAAATGATTCGCTCCCCCTATGTGATAGTCATTTCTAGGAGGCATACTTTTTGAAACCAAATGAAATACAATACTTGCAGTTGCTTTCATAGACAGTAAATGTTTGGATTGAAGATGGCTGAAAAAAAATCATATAATGTTGATTCTGAGTAAAAAATAAAAAATGACTGTTTAGAACAATCCATCACATGCAGACCCCGTCTTATTGCTCTTCACAGATACTGAGTTTTTTACAAATCGGAGGTTTGTGGCAACCGTGTGGAGCAAGCCTATCGGTGCCATTTTCCCAACAGCATTTGCTCACTTCGTGTCTCTGTTACATTTTTGTATTTCTCGCGATACTCCACTTTTCCATTATTATTATATTTGTGATGGTCACCTGTGATCACTGAGCTCTGATGTTACTATTGTAACTGTTTTGAAGTGCCATGAGCTGTGCCCATACACAACGGTGGACTTAATTGGCAAATACTGTGTGTGTTCAGACTGCTCCACTAACCGTCTGTTCCCCCATCTAAAATTTGGGAAAAGGTCAGAATATGAAAGTCCGTGAAATACATAGACAGAGTAACATATAATGAATGAGATTAGCCAACCACCTTTCAAGGAAACCATTTTCCCAGGGATGGTAAAGTGTTTTCCGTATAAAATTAAGGCATTGCTCATATTTTAAACAGGAACCTGAGCTCTTAATACACATCCTTTAAAATGCAGATGTTAATAAAAATGTGGCTAATGTAAATAGGCCATAATATTGGAAATGATAAGAAACCTATCACTAAAAATGGACCTACACTGTTGGTGACATAATAAGAGTAATGGGTAGAATCTTCCAGAGCATTCTCCAGGAATATCAGAAGGAAACTACATTCAATGCCCCATGTAAGAATTTTGTTTGAAACATTTAAACCATCCCATTAGCAGATAAGAGTCAGGTTATGAGGGTTGATGACATTATCCTTTAAGGTCATTTTTCAGTGACCAGTTGATACATGAAGTTTGGTCTGCTTGGCAATTTCATTTCTCAATGTAGATTAATAAAAACATTAGTTTCCGAAGACTTTAATTACCTTTGGGAGAACAGACAAAAAATCATTATAAAATCTTCACACCTAAGTTTTAGGTCTTGGTGTGACCCTATTATGGCAAACTCAGCTGAAAATATCTAGCTGACCTATATATTTTATTTACACAAGTGTTTCGAAATAACTTTTATTTTTAGAAAAACCACACTAGTCATTTTTTTCTTTTTGCTTTAGGCTACTCTTATTAATAGAACATAAGCTTGCCCATTCATTATCTGACAGCAAACTGAGACAAAAGAAAACAGACTAAATTGAATTATATTGCCCAGTCTAGAATCAGGTCAACAACACAGACAAGGCAAGAAACAGGAGATGAGGAGCCTGGCTCCCACCTGAAGAATGTCGTCAACACTTGTGGTTTCTCCTAACACTCATTTCCCCTTGTTTGTGCAACAGCTCTGAACTTTCATTTGGGTACCCAGTTCTCCCCAACTCTCAAGTCTATGTGCGTATTTCCCTTTGTGCTTGGTTCAGAAACGTACATGTGACCTAACTTGTCAAGCCAGATTGAATTTCAGGAACTATCTAAAAAGCAATCCTGCCCCATCAGCTCCCATCCCCCCAGGTTTGGAGCTGTAAGGCTGTGAGGCCAGGGTTGCTGCATCCCTCTTGCTGCCACTGCAGCAGAACCTGTCTGGGAACGGAGTCATCCCAGAAGAGGCAAAGGCAAGAGCTGGAGACCTAAGACAACAGGTCATAGTGACACCTTTGGGGCTTTTGCAGTAAGCTGACCCTGACCTCCTGAACTTTTCAGTTCTAGAAGCCAAAGCATTGCCTTCTTCCTTAAGCCTGTTTGGGTTGTGGCCTTTCTGTCACTTGAAACTGAAAGAGATGCAGTTCATCCAGAGACATTAACTAAAAATCTCACTATTTCCCTTATAGTTGAAAAAAAAAGGCTTAATACGTAAATATTGGAATTAAATGTATGGTGTTGGACTCTTTTTACATTACTATTTTAACTTTTTGACACCATAATTTGACATGAAAATGTATGAGTCAGAATTTCTGATAAGTAGATCTATTACATAGTTTTTTTTATTATAGCTACATTTTCATGTAGATGTCTCTTATATTTCTAAAAAATGGGTTAATTACTTGAAACTGTATATTTATTCTTTGACAAAAATTTAAAATCATGTTTAAGAAAGTCAAATGAAACTGAGCTTTGAAATTTCATAGAAATTGATCAAAATATTGCTTTCTTAGCCAAAAGGCCACAAAGATAAAAAATGTCTAAATATTCTTCAATATTTCTAGTGGAAGAAAGATGAAACTATGATAGAGGCTTATTTTTCAAGAGGATATGTTATAATAATGCAATATATTGCATTTTTCTCCATCTGTCTCAAAGAAATAGAAGCATAGTTATGAAGATTCAGATTTTTAAAATCGTAGATGGTTGACCTATTGCCCCTAAATCACTTTTAGCTTCAAAACACAATTTAAAAAACCCCATTCAGTAACAATTCGTGATCATATGTTGAGACTTCATGAGGAATCTTTAATCTGTTTTATGATGTATCTAAGAGCTCTGACTCCATGGATTTAGAATGGGGTGTGCATATGCTCGGGAGAGTAATTCCACACAAATATTTTATATTCTTACAGGTTTTTCCCTTACGTTCGTTTTTTAACATAAGTAGAAACTACTTAATAGTGAAAGTACTTCCAAACATTATATTTTATCTCCATTAATCTGGTAATTAAGGGTTAAATTCCCCCCCCCCCACTTTGTCCCCCATAATATCCCCACAGTGTCTTCCTTTAGGCACTATATGGTACAGCTGGCCAGAGAGGAATGCTCAAATTTCATCATTCACCTTTGTTAGTTTATAAAGAGCAAACATGCATCTGGCATGTAGTCTGCAGGTCATAAAACGGCACGAGATCGACACCTTCTGAACTAATCAGCCGGGAATGCATTTTTACAAGCCTCTCTGCTAACATCAATCAGAGAAAGAATCTCATTTTCAACAGCCGAGTTGCAGGGACACACGGTTTGTTATTTTTCTGCAGAGTTTATCAGTGACTTGCCCAAGCAAGTGACGGATGGTTATGAATCTGGCTTCCTATAACTCGAGAAAACACTTTTCATTCTTTGTCTATACTCACGTGGCTAGGGCTATCTAGTAAAACTAAGCTGATTACCCACTTGCCCAAATGTATACGGTAGTAAAAGTGACTTCGTGGAAGAGCTTCTCAAAATCATCAACGTTCCATTTTAGTCTCAGGAATATTAGGTCGGCTTAAATTGAGATTGGTGTGGAAGCCTTAGCTAATAGAATTAACCGTAAAAAAATCTAAAGAAAATCAGAACTGTTCAAAACCCACTGAATAACAACTCCAATGATCAGTTAAGAGCCCCTCTTTCTCCTGGTTAGGCTTTGCAATGTAAGTGGTACTTTGATATAGACAATGAGTATGCTTCCTTCCACTTAATCCTCAATGTTATTGTTCTGTTATCATTTCAAAACATGTTCTCATCTTTCTTAACCCTTTCATTGGTTTGTAACAGTGGCTGGCAAACTTATTTCATAAAGGGCCAGATAAAAAATATTTCAGACTTTGTGGACCATATGGTCCCTGCTACAAGTATTTAACTCTGCCTTTAGAGCTCTAAAGCAGCCAGAGACAATATGTAAATGAGTGGGTGTGACTGTGTCTCAATAAAACCTTATTTACAAAAACAAGCTTTGGCCCAGGGGTAAGAGTTTGCCAACCTCTAGTCTTGCTTTAAAGTTTCTACCCTGCCCTATTTCCTTATAGTCTCTAAATCATTCTTGATTTTTTTTCTGGCAAATTTAATGCCTATTTTGCTAGATAATTGGAATGTCTGACTCCATCTTTTCCTGGTTTACCCTCTGTGCTGGCTTTGATCTGCTTCTGTCTTTTAAGCAGCTATGGATATTTTGACTTGTTTTTTAAAACCCTGACGTACCGACTGGATAAAAAGTCATGAATCTCCTTTGACCGAATTTTCATCTTCACTCGAAAGGTGATTAATTAGTGCCCACTGCCCCTCCCCACGGTATTTGGAAGCCCCTCCCCCGCCTTCAAGTTGGAGAGGGAGGCAGAAGCCCTCAGGCAGTGTTTTATCTGTGGCCTTAGAAGTTTCAGAGTGTGCGGGCGCGCCTTTTGTTGCTCTTTTAAGTCACCATTCCGCGCCGTGCATGAGGTCCACTTATTACTGAATTGGGATCATGTTTGGTTTTCCGTGTCTTCCTGGTTTGTCTACAGCAGAGCTTTCTTGGTGGCTTTATGCTCTCTATGTTCACAACATTTCAAGGCTAATGACGCCAGGCTGACCATTCTCCTGAACTCCAAATCCACAACCGGTCTTCTAGATATTTCCACTTGGATATTACACGGGCATCGGAAACTTAACACACGTCTAAAGCACAGCAAATATGATCTCTGAACACTCGCTTCCTCTGCATTTCCTATTTCAAGGAATGGTTCCACCATCCACTCACCCAGTTTCTCAAAGCAGAAACCTGAATGTCAACCTTGATTCCTCTTCTCCCTTTTTCTCTGCACCTAATCAATGACCAGATCCTCATTTTCTCCACCCCAAACATCTCTTGAATCGGTCTATTTCTTTCCATTTCACTGAAACAACCGTTTAGACCACATGGTCACTTCCTGACAAGATCTCAACAAGGGGTTGGTTTCCCAGGTGCCAGTCTTCTCCTAGCTATTCATTCTCAACACTTAAATGAGTAATCTTGGTAGAAATCAAATGTGGTTATTTCACTTCTCTAGCTAAAATACTTCCTTTAATTGGTCCCTGCTGCTTTCTGAGTAGTTAGAACTCCTTAACCTGGCTTACAAGACCTTTGTGATTATTATTTCCTCTGCCAGGAGACTTCTCACCTGCTCTCTTATCCCCCTCCCCAATTCCTTTAGCAATCAGCTCAGACAATGGTCTCACGAAGTTCCTAGAGGGCTAATCTAGTTCACTGTTGTAGCACAGAATTTAGGACACATACTTCTTGGCACCAAGTACGCATACAATAATTTTGCTGAATGAAGTGAAGAATCAATTCAGTTCCTAGAGATTATGAGATCTAAACAGGTCAAAATGATGTCTTAAAAGCACAGCAGAGACACGTGCTGATTTTCTTTCATCACCTTTTTCCTGCCCTCAGACACTAGCTAATCCTTGAATTCCTGTTTCTATTTTTACTCTAATAGGTATCTTTACATGTTCTTGATGAACTGGACATTAAGCAATCCATAAAATTACAAAAAGTATTAGAAGAAATTATAGGAAATACTACACATAAGTACAACTTATGTATGTACTTATAAAGACACACAACCCAGAATTCATGAAGGAAAAGTTAAACCTTATAAACATTTACCTTGTAAAAGTTTATCGTTTGAAAATTTCCGCATGATGAAAGACACCATAAACAAAGTTAAAAGATAACAAAAACTTGGGATAAAATACCTGCAACACACCTCATAAAGAACTGATAAGAAGAATATACAAAGAACTCCTAAAAATTAAAAAGAAAAAGTCAAGTAACTCAATAGAAAACAATGGTCAAGAAAAATAAATAAGCAATTAGCAAAAGAAGAAATGCAAAAAATCAAGGAACACATACAAAGCTAATCAATCTAACTAGTAATTGGGGAGACGCAAATTAAACAATAAAAATGGAGTCATTTCCACCCAGCAGACAAAATTCATATTTTTCATTTTGTTGGACAACTTTGCTTATGTACAATGATCATGTACAGATCATGAACATGGGGAAGATAAGCGCTATCCTACGGATGAAGTGCACAATGGCGAAACTCACTTGCAAGGCAATTGGCAGTAGCTACCAGAATTACAAATTAAAATACCCCGTGACCCAGCAATTTCATTTCTAAAAATCTGTCCCAAAGAAATATTTGTACATTTACACAGATTTATATGCAGATATACACACACAGGTTCACTACAGATTTGTCTTATATATTAAGAGCAAAAACAAAGAGAAACAACTAAATAATTATTAATTAGTAGTGGTAAAATTCATTAGGACAACCGTGTTTCTATTATAAAGTAGGAGATAGGCCTATATGTACTGACATGAAAAAATCTCTAAGTTACCTTCTTTGGCAGAATCAAATTTAGAACAGTACCTATCCCGTTTACGTTTAAAAACATAAATGTGCATCTAAATTCACTGAAGGAGGCGTAGAAACACGTACTCTTTAAGTTGTTGACAGTGGTTACTCCTGACAATGAGAATGTAGCACTTGTGTATGGTTACTAGTAATAACCCCCCCAGGAATGCAGAGGTTCTTAACATGGAGAAAGGGGACACTTTCTAAAGAGGTTCTGTGCGATGCCCTTTGTTACACTGTGAACCTTGCAGTGGCAGCAAATGGTAATGGGTGTGAAATACAGGGGAGACTTTTAGTTCCAGCCTGTGTGGCTCTGATTTTCCTCTCCTTCTAAAACTCATTCAAAAAACAGTGATCAAACCCCATGTTCCTTTTGTACTACCAGGAGGCTACTGGGGTCCTTTGCTTCTGAGAGCACAAGCTGGACTTTTCTTTCCTAGAAGGGGACTCCCAGGGCTCTAAAACTTCTGTGGATAGTAAAAGGGTTCAGAGTAACCTGAATCTCTCCCTATAGTAGGATCTCATAGGGTCTTTCAAATGAATAGTAATTCCCCCTGCCCCAAATCATCCGCCAGGTTAACGTATTTTAAGGCTCTGAGACTGAGTGCCGTTCTATATTCTGATATCTGGATTCTTTTTAAGAAGTACTTAGGAACTCTTGTAATTTCCTCCCTTCCCTCCCTCCCACCCTCCCTCTTTCTTCTTTTTTTAAACGATTTTCCCCCCCTCTTCCTATTTCTGTTACTATTTTATTTAACTTTTATTTTTCAATATGTTTTTTGGAGAACACAATAGTCTCATCCTCCTGCTAGGACTTCTTAAAAATCTATTTTCAAATATTTCTCTATTTTCATTTGGTAAATCTCCAAACTTAGACTAGCTCTGTCCATTCATCACACTCATTCTGAGGCTTACATTAAAATTTCATTCATTGTTTCCCTCCTTATTTTCACTGCTAGCACACTCCTGCTTTCTCCTGCAGTTTGGATCTTTCGTTTGTATTTTTCTTCCTTCCTTTCTCTCTCTCTCTCATTACGGTTTCTTTTTAATTTCTAAATAAGCTCAGTTGAATCTGAGCTTATTTAGAAATTAATTCAGTTGAATTGTAATCTCTACAATTATCAACCTCTGAAGATGTAAAAAAAGCCTGTTTTAGATACATCTTCCTGACATCTAGCCCCACGAAGTAGCAACTCTGAAGGACAAAGAATAACTCTATCTACTTACAAGTAAGATGCATCTTTCCTGGCAGGATTTATACTTTGACACTCTACCAGCTTGCACAAAATTTAGGAAGAGGCTTTAAGTCATTCTTGGGCCCTCAACCATCCAATATGCAGGAGAGGGCTTGCATCCCATGCCTCTGGTCCCCACAGGGGAGCTATCCACTGGAGGACCAGACAGGGAAGCAAGATGTCAAAGGAAACTCTGACGAGATCTCCCGAATGAGAAGGACAATAGGAACATGGTAACCACTTCCAGAGACAATATATTTTGGAGAAATCATCTCATTAATAAGCGTCTTGAGTCTCTAAAATAACAGAGCTTTCTCTGGCTAGCTGTTGCACTTTGATGCTTCCACAGCAGGACCACCATATGGGGAGCTGCTGAAAGCCAGGACACCCCCTATTGAATGAGACTTGTCGTAGGGTGACCAGGTGAAACTGACGATGCGCACAGAAGCGTTTGGGAGAGAACCGAGAGCTGCCTCGTCAGTCTCAGGCATGGAGAGCACGTCAGGGGAGGCTCACCACTGGTTTCCTTGTTCTCAAGTGAGAAGGCTGGAATTTGGGGGGGAAGGGAGGAGAGAGAGACTAGAAGATTCCTTCTGAAACTAACAGAGTTCTACTAGCCATATGAAATGGTTATTGGAGTACACTGTCTGGTTACACTAAAGCCAAACGCTATCGACAGCTATTTCATTCCGATAGTGGAATCTGTTTCTCTGCCTACCCACCATCCTTACCCCTTTATTCTGGAGACAGAACTTCAGTTTCCTTGTAGGGCAGGTGACCTAATTCAGACCAATGAGAGTCGGGCTCAGGCCAGGCCCAGGTCTCATGTAACCATTGAAAAAGGTGTCCTCCCTGCACTGGGCTTGTTATGCTAGAGGAATGTAAACCTCGAGCTGGTGGCAGAGACATCCCGAGAATGGTGGCAGCATAGAACAAGCAGAGTTGACAGATGATTAACCCAGATATCTGTTACCACTGTCTGGACGCCTAGGTGCAGTTCTCTCCAAATTTGTCAGTTATATAAGCTGAGGATGGGGCAGTGTGGAGTCACTGTCTTCAACCCCACTCCAGACACACAGCATCTACTAGGGATCAGTTCCCATCTCTTCACCTGTCTTTTCTCTGATCTTAGCGACTTCACCAGCAGAGTGAGTTCCGGGATATGAACAAGACGTGGCTCAGTCTAGAGGGAGGATGCCTTTGTAGGTGAAGATAAAGCTGAAGAAATATGTAAAAGCCAAGTGGAGGCCTGCAGCGTGGATCCCTGGCTCAGAAACCGTTTCCAATGAGAAAAGGATATCTTGTCCTTGCTTCCAAAGTGCCTACAGGCCCTGTGTGGAGATGTTCGCCACAATTCGCTGGTGCAGTGACCACAAGTTTCTGACGTCCACTGTGCGATTTAAAAGTTGACTCTCCCATAGCCCACCTCTGCCCTGATGTCTGCTCCAGCTGCCTCTGTGCGACACCTGGAGCTCAGATTTGAGAAGCAAAGGGGGAGACACCTTGTTGAGTCCACAGAGAGTGGGGATCTTTGTCAAGGCCTTTATGGTGGGTAAAAGATGGTCTTAGTTCTGAAAAGCTAATGAGTCTGTGTATGCAACAGCTATTTATTTGAGCCTTAAAGAAACAAGGTCCGACTGAACAGGAGATTTACTTCTCATGACCACGCAGGTGCTGCGAGAGTAGCTAAAGCCCCTCCGGAGGCTACCTTATTGGTAGCCCACCTCTCTTGGTCCTCATTGCAGATTCCCCTCGAAGCCTGCTCTTCCTCATGCCTGCTAGAGACATAAAGAGGAAGCTGGCTCCACAGGCAGAGAGGGTCACCTATTTTTTTTTTAAATAAATTTATTTTATTTATTTTTGGCTGCGTTGGGTCTTTGTTGCTGCACACGGGGTTTCTCTAGTTGTGGCAAGCAGGGACTGCCTTCATTACAGTGCGCGGGCTTCTCATTGCGGTGGCTTCTCTTGTTGTGGAGCACGGGCTCTATGTGCGTGGGCTCAGTAGTTGTGGCATGCGGGCTTCAGTAGTTGTGGCTCGCGGGCTCAGTAGTTGTGGCTTGCGGGCTCTAGAGCACAGGGTCAGTAGTTGTGGTGCACGGCTTAGTTGCTCCGTGGCATGTGGGATCTTCCCGGACCAGGGCTCCAACCGTGCCCCCTGCATCGGCAGGTGGATTCTTTATTTATTTAGTGAGATCCATAGGTTGAGGATCTTTAGGCTTAGGCAGTAGAAATGCGGTGAAGCGGATTTGGTAAAGGAAGGTATATTTTGGAGGCGAAGGAAGATGCTTGGCGTAAGAAAAAAATATTTATTTCACTGTATGTGGCTGTCCTTTCTAAGATTTTTAAATATATCTTTTTCAGTTCTGGGAATAGTAAGCAACTTTCTTTGTGTGTGTGTGTGTGTGTGTGTGTGTGTGTGTGTGTGTGTGTGCGTGTGTGCGTGCGTGCGTGTGTGTGTGTGTGTGTGTGTGTGTGTGTATGTTCTGCAAAGTTCTTAAAGCTGTGTTCTACAAAATTACTCAGACTAGACTAGCAGCTATTCGTATGATACGTTTAATTTCTGATTCGGGCTAAATCAACCTCTCTTCATCTTCTCCTCCTTCTTAGTTACTTAATGTGTTAAATCAAATTACTTATAGCTACTTTCTGGCTAATTCACCATTTTGACATCAAACTTAGTTTAGACAATAGATTTCTAATGGTACAGTTCCTACATATCATAGAATTTCAAGTATAGTCCTTATTTTAAACATTCTGTTTTATCGTCCTCATATAATGATAATGATATCCTTAATTGCCAGATTATGTGTCTTGAGTTGGGGTTTGGTGTGGAAAATATTGTCTGTATACACACAGCCCATGCTTAACTTCAAGAAACCCTCTAGCTTGGGTTATAAGGCACCCAGGTTACAATCTCAGGATATAATAAAGCTGGCACTGAGATTCCTTCTCAGAAGATCAACAAAATTAGGTTAGGGACAGGAATACAAATTATATGAGCTAAGTAGAGAATCCACAGGAGGTCTTCTATCCGCTCAGATTTCCCCTTGGAGAGGCACGTCTAGAGATAGCCTAGCTTCAGGCTAAGAAGAATAAACAAGGGGGGAACGCCGCCAATTCACAGCTGATAAATTTGGAGGAAAGAGAGAAACCTCCTCAGCTGATAACAATACTAAAGAGTTGATTAGCCCCTCAGTTACTCTGCAGCGTCTCTGCGGACTTGGCCCTGCAGTTTGCTTCCCTCTGCAAGAGTCTGTAACCTCCTCAAGGTAAATCTTTTAGAAGACAAGTGTGAAATCTCTGATCAAGGAGGAAGGGAAGGGACTTCCCTGGCGGTCCAGCACTCCGCGCTTCCACTGCAGGGGGCATGGGTTCGATCCCTGGTCGGGGAGCTAAGATCCCTCATGCTGTGCGGCAAAAGAATAAAAAATAAAAGAGTAATTAAAAAAAAAGGGAGGAAGGGAAGCTCCTCTTCCTCCCTGGGCAACAGAACACAGTGGGGTAGGGGCTCCTTGGGGGAAAGCAAGGAGGAGAGTTGCCGTCTGGGCTGGGGGTCAGAGAGGACTGATGCTGTGGTTCCTAAGACAGGCACATGGGCGCGCTGAGGAGGGATCGGGGCAACTGCATATCATTAGGCAGGAGGGGCTGCAAGGGCTAAGGACCACCTACATCTATCAGGAGCAGACAGCAAAGGAGCTCAGAACCAGTGGCTCAAGTTTCTCAAGAGCCCAGGTTAAAAGAAAACAGGGAAAATAGTGACCAGTGTGCTAGAATGAAAGGGGAGAATTGCAACTCTTAGGAGGTTGAGACACAAATAACGTTTGGTTTCAGAATGACTGTAGTGTGTGCGTGTGTGTGTGTGTGTGTGTGTGTGTGTGTGTGTGTGTGTGTGTGTTGGGGGCAATGGGGAGAGCTGACAGTTGGTTCTGGCACTCTGCTTCTGAGAGAGCAGTACAGGGCAGGCCTTGTTTTTACTGTGTTTCCCTTTATTGTGCTCCAAAGATATTGCATTTTTCATACATTGAAGGTTTGTGGCAACTCCGCGTGAAGCAAAGACCATCGCGCCGTTTTGCCAACAGCATTTGCTCACCTTGTGTCTCTGTGTCACGTTTTGGTAATTCTCACAATATTTCAAACTTTTTCATTATCATATCTGTGATGGTGATCTATGATGGTTTTTTGATGTTTGATGTTACGACTTTGATGTTACAACTTGCTTAAGGCTCAGATGACGGTTAACACTTTTTAGCAATAGTTTTATATTAAGGTATGTGCACTGTTTTTTAGACATAAGGCTATTGCCCACTTAACAGACTGCACTATAGGGTAACTTAACAGTGTAGGGTAAACATAACTTTGATATGCACTGGGAAACCCCACAATTAGTGGGACTTGCTTTATTCTGGTACTTGCTTTACTGCAGTGCTCTGGAACCCGACCCGCAACATCTCTGAGGTCTGCCTGAAGTTAGGTCCACTCTATTCGGAAAGGAAAAGGCTATTCAACCTTCTCTGACAACCTTTTATGAATTTCACCCAGTCAAGGGGAGCACTTTTGAAAGCAAAAGAAGGAAAATAGGATAATAATAGCTGCTACTTACAATATAATATATCCCCGGCAATACACTAAGTACTTTACAAACATTCTCTAGCTTAATCCTTCCAGAAACTTCTTTATCACTCTTTTATACATGAAGCAATTGAAATGTAAAGGGATAAGAACCTTGTCTAAGGTCACATAAGCACTACAAGTTGGAGGGAAGATCTGACTCTAAACCTGCACTTTTAACCAACACTATATTGCCCACGTGGACACTCCCAAAAGGGCAGGTGGAATGAAGGTGGGGGTAGGGAAACACACACTAACCCACACAGCAGGTGACCACAGAGGTCCAGACAGAAACTGAATCCTTCCAAAAACCTCAGTCCCAAAGGGACACCAAAACTGAACAGCTCCAGGGGCAAGTCCTCCATCACTGGAGACAAACACTAACTCTCACTTCTCTATTCTCTGAAATTGAAATACACTAGCACGGAGGATGTGCGCAACGGGGAAAATAATTATTTCTTAACCCTGGGCTTATATGGGGTGGAATATCATAATCCTTTTCACAGGGTGTAACGTTAAGGATAAAAAGACACTGGAAAGAAAAAATAGACACTGGAAGTATAGCTTCAAGGGGATTGCTTTCTGTTCCATTTTTTTTTTTTTTTTTTTTCATCCAGGCCTTCCTACAGAAGAGCTTGGGAGCTGTCTTGCACCTTTTGGAATGTTGCATTATTACTGTCACCTGGAGATTACCACAAGGAATGGAGAACAATGTACATTACACGGTAGCTTGGTTACCTTGCCTTTTCCCTGAATGATGATAATCTTGCATTTGTCTCAGGGAAAATAGGGAGCAAACTCACCCTACCAGCACTCATACATTTTTCAAAAAATTTAATCTGTGGGGATCGGATTTTTTTGGCAACAGATAACCAGGTACCCGCGAGAACTCATAAACCTGAGTTCCGGCACAAGCTCGCTTTCCTGCTCAGCGTCTCTTACCTCCCTCGTTGTCCTTGCTATCTGTGCAGAGGGTCTCCATGGCCACGTCACACCCTGCGCCCCTCCACCCTGGCTGGCAAACACAATGCCAGCCGTTTTGGTCCAGTGTGCATCTTCCATTGCTGTTGCACAGACCGGGGCACCCCTCTGTCAAAAGAGACAAAGAAGGACAACAGAAGTGATTTGAGTATTGAAAGTGTTTGCACCTCAAATAAACAAATGAGGGACACTTAGTGGGAACAGGCCTTTCGAAACAGCACAAATACTGTAATTGCACATGGATAGAAACAGCAACATTATCTAAGGAATCTCATTCTTATCCAAGTGGCATCTTTGATTGGCCTGACCCTTGAGACACCACTTACCTGTGCAGGACAGAAATACCTGCAATGATCCACTAAATTGCTGCAGGCCAGACAAAATTAACTTATATTTTTTTCCTTTAGCAAAGCGACAAGGTTGGTTGTAAGGTGTGAAAAAGCGTCACAACAAGACCATCTCAGAAGCCCTAGAAGAGACCTTCAATCTGTTGTAAACAACACTGGCCTTCTTAAAAGCGCCTTGTTGCTTTCAAAAATCCCCTCTAATTTCAAAGCATGAAAGCAGGTATAAGGATATGAATGATGTTGAAAAGAGAACATTAATTTTATCTGGCCTCAGAGTTGCCGTATATTCATGTGAAATTACAGTGCATTAAATAACTGCACAAAGTATAGGCCAGTATTAATGACTATACTTTATGCCGAGAATACATTCCTTTTCACAGAATAAGCAAAGCCCAGGAAATAGTGAAGCAGCTTAGCATCTATTCTAACAAACATTAGGATTCAGGCTGCATACGGATGGGATAGGACCGACAGGATTTCCAACCGAATGTAATAGCTGTGCATATTTGATTACTTAGGACGGACAAAATGAAATACCATAAGGACCACAGTAAAACATCGATAGACCGAACAAAAACACGGTAGTCACGTGCTTCAAGACAGAGCGCGAAGAGTGATAGTTTGTGACAATCTCCCTAAAGCTTTTATGCTGTTACCTTTATATCCTATCTTGTCTGCTTTTATGGGCAAGGAGGGAAAATTTGGGAAACAATGAAAATAATTTAATATATCCAAAATCTATAATTGTTTCAGCCTAACATGACATTAAAAAAAAAAAATTCTGCCACTTCCTACAGATGATAACTGGCATGCAGCCAACACGATCTGTTTATGAGGATGACACCTGGGTAGATTCCGGTGCTCTTGTCTATGAGCGTGACACGACACTGACAGAAACGAGGATATAAATGCTCTAAAATGGCAAGAATAATTGGCTATTAATCAGATCTCTTTGGCAAGAATTACTTATAATTTGGTATAAAATATATGTTAGTAAAAAAAATACTTGCTCTGGCAGGTGGAGTTTGTTCTACAGCTTCTTATGATTAGAGTGCTACTCTTGTTTTGGTGACAAAGTTTAAGGGAACAATCCGTTTAAGGATGTTTATTTTAAGTCTGTATTAAAAGAATTATTCATATCTTGGCTTCCCCTCCTCCACTGTGGAACTTGAAACGAAAAGATCTCAAAGAGACTTTCTGTCTCTTAAGATTAGAGTTAACAGAAAGAAGACTATTTTGACAGTCTCTTGTGGCTGGGTATGATGAAATTACACTTATGGATGCCACCAGGGCAGGAGATTAATTTTGCTGCTTCTTTTCCTTCAGACAATCACCATCTGTATTTACGGATTAGTCACCTAAAAGGTGAATTTTCCTTACGGATGCTTCTGTTTTGTTTTTAATGAAAAAAAATAAGGGGTTTAACTGCCCCACTGACAAAGATGTGCAGCAGCTGACTGCCTGCACACAAGGAGTTATTACATGAAAGCCTGGATATTGTCATGAATATTTTCATATTCTAATGAAAAGCACAAACAAGGAATAAAAAAATAGGTAATCTGAGGAGCAAGGGAAAGGGAATTTTCTCTTCTGAAAAATATGGTTTTCACTTATTTCTATGATAACTGAAGACAAAGAATCTGCTGTTTTCTGCTGAGTGGTGTTATCATTTGTTTTCTAGAATGCACAGTATTTTGTAGTTGTTTTAGAAAATCACAAAACATAAATTATGATATCACATATATTTCAAAACACTGAGAAAAAGCCAAAGAAGTTTCCATATGAGGATAAATGAGATTTCTCTCAACATATGTTAACCAGAATCTTCTTTAGATTGACAATTTCTTATTCTGTGATAAGAGTGAGCGTTCAGGATTCTTTGATTTAGAATTTAAAGCTTATGAGCTGAATTGCCAACAATGAAGATCTTAAAGCCAAAAAAAAAAAAACCAGAAAACAAAACAAAAAAAACAGCAAATTACTGTTATCTTCAGTTTTTGGTTCCAGTGAGAACTAATGTTTTTACATAGGATGAAATCTGCAATAACCCAAACTTATACAAATGAGACACAGACACTCAAGTCTCAATACTTTAAATCCAAAGGATTTCACATAATGTAAGCCTGATTTATAATTTATAAAAATACGCATGAAAACAGTCTATGTCCATACCTAGTGCAAAAGCTAATACACGGTTATACAGAGATGTGCCAACAAAGAGCAAGTATACAGTACCTTTAACGACCTTATCCAAATAGTGAGCTTGAGAAATTAAAAAGGAAAAAAGAACAGACATTTCAGAAGTGTCACATGGACCAGGAAATTTTCAGAATTTACATGCAAATCGAGCAGCTGCAGCTGACATAAGACTCCCATTACATGACAGAGATGCACTTCGTATCTTCTAAAAATGCAATATGTTCACGTTTTAGACAATGTAGTCACGATTCCAGGATATGCTCAGCATTTTCAGGAAAAGTATGCAGGTAAACTAACACTCCCTTTCCCAGATTATTTGGAATGGACCCACCCTGACCCTTCCCGAGAGTATACGAGAGCATAGCTAAGTAGAACAAATGGAATCAATTCTTTATTACTAAACAATTTTGGAAATTTACAACTATGAGATCTACAAATAATCAATGTTTTCTTGGGGGGAGGTGAGAAAATAATTCTCTTTTTTTCAGGTTGTTTTTACCAAAGTAGTTTCATAAGGGTCACACAGTGGAAGGGCAGAAAGAACACACCGAAGGCCCAGAGGAGCCACTTATGTATGTTCGGATGCTTTCTTCAATCTGCAAGATAAACCCACAGAAATTCTACTTCATTCACCTTCTCTCTTGAGTTACTTGCATATTTACAAATAATCAAACTTGGTTAATAAAGAAGAAAAAATAAAGAAGGAAACTGAGAGTCCTTGAGCAAATTTAATATGGTATTATGAAAAAGGCATGTGTAAGTTCTGTAGAATATGATTACCCAGTAGCCCTTGACTACATGTCAGATGCACAGTGATGTATCACGTACACAGTCCATTAAGAAGTACGGACTGAGATCTTGTTTCTTTTCAGGATTCATACAGGAATAGGCTCTGCTTCTCACAAAAGCTTTGCCGGAACAGTCAGGATGAAGACCGAAGTCTTTTACTGTACCTGTCCATTTAATCTTTCATGAGCTTACAATTAGCTTACACCTTTCCTCTTGAACAGAGGCGTAAATATCCCTCTCCGTTCACTCACTGGAGAGACCTAACATATTCTCAATAAGCCGCAAAGCTTCTTGCTTTGCCAAAATTCATACATCCTTAATGGTCTAAAATTGCTCTTCAAAGATGCTTATGTTGATTATTTTTCATTACTGACATATGCAAGTGGTCGCAGAACTTTTAACAGAATGATTTAAACTATAACTTTCAGTTGAGCTACTCAAGTCTGGTAGTTCTGTCACGTGTGTAAACAAAACCATAAATGGTTTAGACCCATCTCTACCGTGTATATAAAAGGATGCCTCACTTTGCCACAGGATTCCATCAGACGCTTCTGAACTGCATATAAACATAAGCATGTTTATGGCTAACTGACAATATATTGCAGGAGAAATTAAGGGGGAGGAGAAACAGTGTCAGGCACTAGTCTGAAATTACAATTTCATAAAAATAATTCTTTTCAAACATTAAAATAAAAATGTATTACTGTATAACATCATTCATATACTTTCTTAACAATTCCTTCCAAGCATTATATAATCCAGTAGTCCCATAAGGGCTCAGTTAATACGGAGGATGAACAAAGTGCCTTTACACACGGTGGAGTTTCTGGTTCAGCTAGGGTAGTACTTCTGAGGGAATTCTTAGTTTATGAAAATTAATAACACTGATCAGAGTTGGAGTATAAGCCTTTGGCTTTTACATCTGGTCCACTTCAGTTAACACAATCAAAGTAAGGAATGTAATTAATTCTGATCTGGATTAGTAGTTTTAAAGGAGGAATAAATTAGAATCCAGCCAATCCCATTATTTCAGCAAACAGAATCAATTATGCAAAACAGTGGATTATGGGTAAAGGTAGGTTTGCCATTGGGCCAAGAGAATATCGAAAGTGGAGCTGAAATTAGAAAACATTTAAAGTATACAGCAGGTCAAATTTTACATAAAGCTTTACATATTAAAAATATTTAAAACACGTTTTGCAAAAAGTTGTAAAACTAACCATAAGAAAAATATCTGTACTGAAGAAAAAAATACAAAGATGTGTCATTTGCATTTTATATCATAGGGAATAGTTGAGGCTGATAGCTTAAGAGTAAGAGAGAAGGGGAGGGAAACCACCACCTATATTTTGGCCGCGTAGAGTAAAATTTCCGACAATACCACAGAAGCCTGGCTCTAAATAATGAAGAAGTTAAAAGAAGATGTCCATATATGAGGTTCAAATAATTATTAAAGATAATAACTGCAACAATAAAAACATCATTATATAAGCCACTACAGGAAATCAGCAGAAAAATGCAGGCATGTTGTAAAAAGCCATTAGCAACAATAATTGTAAAAAATAATACAGTATATTTAAAAAATTAATACACTTATCAATTGCTGAAATGCAAATTAAGTTGCAAAAAAAATCACTTTGAAAATGAACAACCGTGTTCTGACACTAAAGGAAAGTCGTTCCTATTAGATCTATGAAGAAGTTTTAAATTTGTTTTATAGAAGAAAACTCTTATAAATATGAGCTCGAGACATATAAAATGGAGCCCTTCAAAAACTGTTCTCCAGTAAAATGCTGTATTCATAAAACACTTTCCCTGGAGTTTCAATTATGGATCTTTTTTTTTTAAACATCTTTATTGGAGTATAATTGCTTTACAATGGTGTGTTAGTTTCTGCTGTATAACAAAGTGAATCAGCTATACACATACATACATCCCCATATCTCCTCCCTCTTGCTTATTTATCTTTTAAGAAGACCGCTGTGGGGTACAGGAGGTGAGTGTTACCGTGTTTCCTATAAGATAGTGGTTCTTAATCTTTCTGGGATCTCAGATCTCCGAGACAAGTGGTGAGACTTACGGATTCTCTGCGCTCGCCCCCGAAAAACATGCACACACGCTCATAAGTGCCGCTTACGATTCTAGCATTTCAGGAGCTCTGGTTCCGTAACTTGCAGATTACAAACACCTGGCTGATATATTGTTGAGTCCCAGATTTCTAGCTCTAAGTGCTTTATATCATTCTCTCATTTAATCTTCACCACAACCCTACGATGTAAATACAGTTACACAGTAAATACAGATGAAGAAAGGAGGAGAGAGGCAGTTTGTACAAGGTCACGGGCTAGCTGTCTAGGCTGTCTGGCTCTGGAGCCTGCTCTTAACCACTATGTCATAATGCCTCTTCTTAGACATTTAGAAACAAACAAAAAATTTTCTTTAGTAGAAGAAATGAATGAAAGAATCTCAGAAGTACTGTGCAATCTTTCCTGACCTAACATGAATCTCAGCAGATGCTTGTTCCCAAAAGCCGTAGGGCAGCACCACCATCTTTTTGACGCCTTCTACAGGCCTCCTTGGGAAAGTGCCAGGTGGATCCACCTTACGTGGCAGAAGGCAGGCGAGTGTCTTCAAATGCCAGGGCTCATCCGATACACAGTCATCCCAGAACATAACAGATGAAACAACTGTGCCAGTTTCGAGCCCATGCACTGGAAGTCCTTGGTCTAATTGACGGTACAGGTGGGCAAAGGCTCAGTGAAATCTGAGATGTGGGAGAAAGGTCTGGCTCCTCAAAAGAATTTTTATTCTATGATTAGCTCATAAACCTCCAATATCACCAAAGCAAATGACTAGTACTGTATCCTCTTCACACACTCCCCTCTAGGTGCTTCTTTTTAAAAAGAATTCTTTCTCTTTCAAGGCCCCTGTTTACCATACCTCCCCCCCTTTACTTCTGGGGAAGATGCGTGGGGATGAACACAAATTGATTTACTCTTGTCTGTGCGGCTTAGTAAAGGACACGGATTCCACAGCCCCCCGGGAAGGAGCTGGCTCATAGCTCGTCTTCTCGTACCATTTTTCGTTCCCAACGTGGAGTAGGGAGGAACAGCATCTTTTTGGAAATTCTATCTACATGCTGTGGCCTCATCTGCTTATCTATCAAAATTATGGGCAGCCCTGCTCCCTCCGTTTCCTCTAGTTAACCGATTCTTCCCGTTCTTCCCCCGAATACGTCTCGTGGATGAAGTCTAGGACTATAAACACCAGGGTAAATGTAAAAGGAGAAGAGAAAAAAATCCAGAACTAGCCGTGATCAATTCACTTCAGTTAAGAGATTCCAGGAAAACGCAAGGCTTTAACAATATACAGACGTAGGAGACTTCATGTGTAAATCGTCCCCATTAGAAATGCAAACTCTATGGCCACGCTAATCACTGTACTCCCCTCTCCTGGCTCATAAGGGATTCTTAATACCTGCTGAAGAAAATGATTCAATGTACTTATCATGGTGGTCCTACTGAAACGGAGCAGGACCCTATAGCCCTTGTCCCCAAGTCCTCAGCCTGCCTTTTGTCTGCGGAAAAACTTTAGCCAAAGAATAAGTTTAATCAGAGAAGTGAGAAAACGCAGAAACAGAGGAAAACAGTCAGAGGAGACCAAATAATAGGAGTTTGGCCATTCAGCACAGTCAAGGACCTTCAGCTCCTCAAGGGCTCAGATCATATTCTGAGCCGTGTCCCATGAGCTGCCCTGTAGATACAAACACCCTCCACGAGCTGGAGGAGGACGGCTACAGGATGACCAAACTGAGGCCACGACATAAGCTACTCCACTTCACACAATTCCGAGAGCTGGCCTCAAAGCAATGGGAACAAACCCTGCAACTAAAGATCAACTGTACTTAAAACAAGCAAGGTGACGCCGATGAGACCACCACGTTCCTGATTTCAAGGCGACTGTCAGAGCTGACCACGCTGTTCTGCCCCCGCCCTCCGCCTGTACAGCCCTGAAACTGCCCTTTAAAAGCCCCTGTCCTCTGAACAGCAATCGGGCGTTGGTTCTCGGACAGGAGTCCACCCTCTCCTCTGGTTGCCGGCCTCCGAAACAAAGCAACGTTTCCTTTCCTACCAACACTTGTCTCAAGAATTGGCTTTCGAGTGGCGAGCAGCTGGACCCGGGTTCGGTAACACTATGTCCTACGTGTGTTTGCAGCTCCTGGAGAAATTCTACGAATAACAGAGAGGCTACCTTGTGGGAAAGAAGCATATGTGAGCAATACCTCATTTACAATATCCTTCCCTCGCCCTCACCCATCTGTTCCTCTCCCCCTGCCCGATCGATCTATCCTAATCATATACAGCGGTACTAACAGTCACTAGCCTTTACTGACTGTTACTATGTGCTGAAAACTATGCCAAGCATTTTATATGCACTGGCTCATTTAATTTTCACCACTCTATGGGGTAATAGGTACTTTTATTATCTTCCCTACTTCACAAATGAAGAAACTTGAGGCACAGGAAATTAAATAACTTCCTCAAGTGGCCAAAATTCCAACCAGGTGGTCTGAGACCAAAGTCCATACACTTAATAAACAAGCTCTACGTACAACTCAGCAGAAGCAGAACTGTGTACCTGGGTAAGATAGACGAGAAACATACCTGTTTTTGGATTGGTCAATGAATTTACCTGAATGAGAAAATAAGACCAAAAAAATGTAGAAATCCTTATTTCAACATTGACAATTAAAGAGAGAAACTGGGAAGTAAGATTAAAATCCAAACAACTTGAAGTATTAATCTGTGGACACAGCCTCATAAAGGAGGGTACTTTATGTACTTAAGAAATCTTTATAATGAGAACTGCTGTAACTTGTTCTAAAAGTCCCAAGTTTGGAAAACCGATCGGCAGGATATTAAAACTGAGGGATAAAACCAGGAAAAATTAAAACAAGTGAGTTTGAAAAATCAAAGACCAGAATCATTTCAGCTGATGTCTGTTGTATAAGAAATATTTGCTGAGTGACAGTTCCAAAGAAGGCTGCTCCTTTAAAAAAGAGGTCAGAGGAGTATACGTGCCTGTCTGGGGGAGAAACTGGGGTATTGGAGGTCTTCACGGAATAAGATTAGTTCCCACTTTGCTTTCCTTTCACTGTCAAACCGATTCTTCAAAACACAGAGAAGAAACAAAGGCAAACCAAGTTGGTTATATCTACGTTAGGCAGCTCACAAGGGAAAATATGCCAACAGTTTGACTGTGTGTACACAGTTGCTGACGTGTGTAGTTGTGATCTATTCACACTGTTTCTGCTGTCAACAATGTGCTTGGTTGGAGCACATTAAATAGGACAGTATTTTCACTGCGCTATTGAATTCACTCTTGGGGATATCCTAGACACAGGCAAAGAACACAGAATCTAGAACGCTAGAAATATTTCTCAGTTTAATTACTGCACGAAGATCTCAGGGGCCCATCTCCAAAAGAGGATAATTCAATCAGATGAGTCCATAATAAAATAAAGACATATCCTTCACCACAGTGAACACTGCAGAGTCCTCAGAGTTGAGGACAAGTTTTTATTTAGCATTGTGTGTTTCGTAATACTTTATCATACAGACTTAAAAATGATTCACGTTAGTATCTCATTAAAGTTATAAGTAGGTATCTTTCTTAGATTATTCATGTACCAATTTCTGTAGGATGACAGAAAAGCTACGGTCTGCAAATAAGTACATATTAAATCCATTTATTCCAATCAGCAACTGTTTAAATCAGTGTGCAAGCCACATACCCATTGATTTGATGTTCCTTAACTGATATGCACTGTACTGTTTTATTACTGACTACCCTGTCATAAAGGATTATGACACCGACACAATTTCAAACCCTGTAAAACCATTTACTCAGGCCCCTTAAAAATATGTCCTCTCTCACCACAGAATCCTCATTCCAAGATTAGATAAAACACTGCAAATATTTTATCCTATTTAGGGGGGTCAATTAATTTGAAATATAACAACTAGCAAGTGAGTTTTAACAACTAGGTTGTGCCAGTAAAGAAAAACGGTGTATGTGTGTGCATATGTGTGTGTGTGCATGTGTATGTGCGAGCACACGCGTGGGCACATGCGTTTGAAAGAGCTTTTGTTCCCCTAAAACTGGCAGCACATTTTTGAAAACCTGCTTCAAATAAATTGTTTTTGAAAGTTTGCACATTTTATTATTTTACTAGATTGGAAATTTGGTGAGAAAATTATCTGTACAATACATTGCTTCTAGCATGCACCTACCCAAGGAAAATACCATACTTCAGTTTGGAACACTATTTATGCCAGGACATTCCAAAAGAGGGAAATAATATTCTTCCTCATTTAAGTCTTCCCAGAAGAAAAATCTGGATTCTATGGAAAAGGTGCTTTGAGATAAACCACACTTTTTCAAGTCAGCACTGCTGAAACAGTGCCAGGATAAGCTGCAGAACTTTGTACAGACAACTGGGAGAATTATGTTTGGTGTTTTCTCTCAGTTTAGCATTTCATGCCTTACTGTAGATGACATCTACATAACAGAAGTAACAGTGTAGCAGGCAGAATGCAGACAGCAGGCTCACTGATGCTGGCGTGCACACAGTCTACGAAAGAGATGACTATCGTTTGGCGTGTGATGCACGAATTTTGCGGTAGTCTTTGCACGTGGCGTAATTTCATTTACTGGACCATAACATAAACATGGAGTGGCACATGTCTCCTTCAGATTTTTACTCGCTTGAGTTCAGTGAATGACGTGAGCAAAACCACATTATCTTATGATTTCCTAAATTAAAAAAAAAAATCAGGTATATTTTAGCACCCTGATTTGGGAACTAAGCTATCAGAGACAGTTCTTCACATTAATAAATGAAAATCAGACACAAATATATGTTACACTAAACAAATATTTGGGCTTTAACATTCTGGTACAGTGAACTTGGTGACTGCAATTACCAAAGTGGTGTCTGTGTAGTGCTAGCAAGTCTTGTGGCAGGAAACCATGAAAACGATCTATTTGGTCAATATCAAAGAGTGTAATTTCTTGTCTACCATCATTACTTTTGTCTATTCATAACATTTAGTATTTAAGAAAACTTATAGAATAAGGCGTGAATAAGTATGTAAAATATACTAGGTCTTTCCGTTGTCAATTTTTAAAAACTTTACCAGGAAAAATAATGAACAAAGTTGAACAATCTGTTTAACTTACTGAAGATAAAACTGTAATTTATTTGGAAAAAACTGTAGGTAAATAGCTCTTTTCAAAGGTGATTTACAGAGAGAGTATTTTTTCTTTATTTTCAGGTGTGAGAGAGTGTGCATAGATGTTTACCACTTGTATCCTGGGTATTAAACTTTTCTGAGACTTTTTTCATGAGCCAATACTGGTTACACAAGTCATCTACTCACTCTGTATGAGTGCTTTTCAGTGGTCAGTGTCTATACATAGTATTCAGTCTACTAAGAAACTGGAAATAAATGTAACTTTTAAAAAGAAGTGTGAAAAAAAAAGTGTGAAGTTTTCAATAAGTAGTTTGCAACTTGCTTAAATCCTCTACAGTACAAATTGATTTTCTCTGAACTGTTTTTTTTGTTGCTGCAATTGTTATTGTTATTTTGGCAAGCTATGGATCCTGTTATCAGCTATAATTCAAATTCTCCTGAATAAAAAAGTGACATTTTATTATTGATATATCACTGACATGGTTATTACTGCATCTGTTTCTATGACAATTCAATCGAATGTGACAGGTATGTAGATATTATCTTTATCACAGAACAAAATTTAATTTTCACCTATTCTACTATATACATACATGCTAAAACAATTAAACAGTAATTTAGGAGGCAGCATAGTCTAGTGCTTAAGAGAAGGGGCTTGGGAACGGTTCATGTGGATTTGGGTTCTGGGTCTGTTACTAGCTGTGCATCCACGGAAAAGTTGTAGAACCTCTCTGAGCCTGAGTTCTGTCAATCGAGATTTTAATAGCATCCACTTGATAAGGCTGTTGTGAAAATTAAGTAAGATAATATATGCAGAGAACTTTGCATTGTGCCTTAGCACATAGTAAACCCTTAAATAACAGGTACTATGAATTAATCTTTTTAATAAAGACAGTTTAAAAAGGACAAAATCATGAAGTCACTGGTATCTTTTACGAGACTATGAAGAAAGAAAGAAATCTGACTTTAAGCAAAGCATCTCTGGGCTGCCAGTGATCTGTTTTCATAAGCCATGGGGTCCACTCTGCCCCAGCGACGCCAGGATGGGCCCTCTATGCTCCACCTGCTTAAGATATACTCCCTTTGATGGGACCCTTCTTCATATGAACGGGCTAGATCCCAAAGTGGAGACAACTCCACTTTTGTGTCAAGAAGTTTTCTTATTCTCTGTCTCGCATAAACCCTGTGCTGGTATAGATGCAAAGTTCCTAATCAAAATGTGATTCAGCTTTTTAGAATAAAGAGCACATCACAACTTGTCCTTATATATTTCGTGTTCCCTCATTAGTGATTTGATTCGAGCAACGTAAATTAATATATTTTAAAGGGCTATGTAAATCTTCGTATAATCTGCTCATAAATTCGGAAATACAAGTCACTTTTACAGTAACTACTTGGGAACTAAGACATTTAAATATCTTATTTTACATGCATATCACGATCCTTATCCTGCAATTTTGCTGAAAAGTTTTCATTCTGTTTTTCATTATGGAATGTATTGAGCAGACCTAACAGAATATAAATTGCTATAGCCTTTGCAGCACAATGATGTGAGTCTGTGTCACCATTTCTACATACAGGGGAAACCCACCTTCACTTGGCTGAGAAAAATGTTCCCAGTAGCTTGTGGGTGCCTTGCTGGTACGTGCAACCATAATCGCCCACCCTAGGCTTTTACTCTGGGGCTTGTACCTACACTGGTCACAGATCAGAGGATAATGCTTTTGGGGGCAGGAAAGAGTTAGGGTTTGTGCAGTAACCACATAGATGGTTTTCTCTTTGCTTTTTATGAGTTATATGGTGATCTTTTCCCTTTGCATACACCAATGTATTGGGAGTGGGTTTCTCACACGCATAATAATCACTACTGGGGACTCATCTTAAAACCCAAGAGTTGAATTGTCTGTGAAAAGCATTATTTTACACTTCACTGTTCACGTCGGGTCTAACTGATGAATACCTAACACCATTAATTCACAATTAGACCACTTATGCTTAACCACACGCTTTCTGTGCATACATATATAAATGTTAATTTTGGATAGAATGATCATCATTCAGCACCATAACAATTAAACAGCTGTAACCTGTCTCATGTGTTAAGTGATGGAGCTGCGGGCAAGCTCCAGAAACAGATGGTCTTACCCACCCATGCTTAATGTTAAAGAATTTTTTAAAAAAGAGGTGTTGACAAATCAGAACAAGGAGGCATAGTTTTAATGCAAATCAGTCCATTTGCAATGGAGATTGCCCTAAAAACTAATTTGGTGTATAGGAAAAAATTTAAGCTCTGCTGTTAAAGGAAGACATTATATTCCAATTGGATCTACCAGATTCCCCACCAACGTAATTATTTACTAATTTCATTCAACCAACAGGGTTTAATGGAAAGGCAGCTGGCAAAGTATTCATATTTATGGACCTCCTTTGACTGGTCCTTAATTTATCCAAGGCACATGTCTGTTAAACCCCAGAAATTATGGCCATATTAGAGGCAGCCGTTTTCCAGCTTCACTAAAGAGGCACTCAAAGAAGAGAGGGTCAATGAACCCATCATGGAGAAGAGTAACAGAAAAAAATCGGCTCTAGTCACACCGTAATCTGTGAAAATAATATAGGCCATGGCTTTTGTACGGACCAACACCGTAACTTGTATTTTAAAAACAGGTAGGTGGAAAAGGAATGGTTTGAGATGAAAAGAGGCTATTTTCAACTTGTCACATTCGAGAAATGACACACAGAAATTCTGCCACTGAAGAATACTAAGGTACCATTGCGGGAAGGAATAATCACATTCCTTGAAATTGTAGGCTTAATTCTTCCGTGCTTACATGAAACTAAATGCAAAGCTCTGATTCTTTATTTACTCCCTTAGGGTAATACGGATCTCTGCAGATGGTGAACATTCCTTAAAATCTACATGAACACTTCACCAGCTGGCTGGGGCTACGGTTACCTGGCTTGAGTTTGGGGAAGAACGTGGTTCATTTATAATCTGGCCCTAGTCGTGGTCCTTCTCTTCCTCACTAATCCTGTGAAATAGCTGATGACATATTATTTTGCACCTGGTTTCACTCCTAAACGCCTTGGACCTAAACTGCTCAATAAAAGGGTTCTGATGAACTTGGCAAGATTTAAAAGGAGCATCTTTCGCCTTTATTTCTGGTTAAATTACACAATATAACCAGTCAATTGAGCTTTCAAACCCCCTCTACACTAGATTTGGTGGAAATTAAGGTCTTAGATGATTTTTAAAAGATGCAAATCAATGAGGTGTTCCAAATTGAAAAAGATACTCTAGTATATTAGTAAAGGAATACAATGGCAGGCTTTTAATAAAACAATACGATATAAATTTGACACATAACTGGCTTTTATTCTGATATCCTATCTCTTCATAAACTTTTTAAACTATGGAATATAACATTTTAATTCAAAGGAACAGATTCAAAAATTTCTTTTGGATAATAATTATAATTTATAAATTGTTTCCCTAAGACACAGAGCACTTACACAGTAACATTTTGAGAGACTTAAAAAAACTAGCTAGAAAACCACTGAATTCATGGTGGGAAATAAACACAAGATAGTAAGAAAGGAAGGAATCGGATTTATCAAGCCTAAAGAAATCAGGTATATTTCAATGACACCTAAATGATCATAAAACAATACAAATAATCAATATTTTCTTATACTGCTCCCATTGGAGAAAAATGACAGTAGACTTAACCCTCCATTTTCTTTTTTTTTTTTCTGAACACATTGCCTCTAAAGCCAGTAGGCCTCACCGTCAGCTGAGTAGGAATAAGGTTAATTTATAGTAGCTCTTGGGACCCAAGTTACACCACAGGAAGCAGACTGGAGGGAAAATCTGTTCACAAATAACCACCACAGGATAGGATCCTTTATCACATGACCGTGAAGTACGTCAAGCATATTTCTTCTAAAGACCTCAAAACTCTCATCCTCATAGGCTATGTGTAAACCACCTAAATGGAAAGATCTAGGTTAAATCGAGACATACTCATCCACGAAACAATTACCTACATGCAGAACTGACTTCTGGAAGTCCTTAAAAAATGTCCCTTTTCTAAAGTATAGAACACGTGTAACATTTCCCAAAACAATGCGACTGTCACTGAAATTTACCTCTCAGTAGCACTCCTGCCATGTGAGAACAGAGTCTCGGCTTCAGGCTGCTGCCTCTCTTTTAAGTAAGGATAAATCACAGCATGAAGAACCAGACAGACAACAGTGGCACTCAAAAACCTGATGTCAATAGCTGAAGGTGTTTAGGTACATTTACTCCCATTCTTAGGGGTAAAGAAACTGACGCCTAGGGAAATACATCGTCAACACAATGAAACACATTTATCAGGACAGCTCTGGGGACTATGGATTTTACTGACGGTCACACAGTAAATAAGGTGCAAAAGTTATGTGGAGATTCTAATTCAAACTTTCCCCAGGATTTGTTTGATTTGAGAATGTAATTCTAATGAGGCTCTTGGGACACGATGGGACTTGTGCAGGCACAAATTAAGGGATGAAGGGATGCTGCAAAGTTAAGGTTGCAAGGCACCTCCCAGAAAGACGAGTCAAAACTAATAACCACTCTGCAGCTTTAGAGGATATGGATTGTCAAAGTTAGTAGAGATTCAGAGTGATTCAAAAACTTGGACAGGGAGTTCCCTAGTGGCGCAGTGGATAAGAATCCGCCTGCCAATGCGGGGGACACGGTTTCGATCCCTGGTCCGGGAAGATCCCACATGCCGCGGAGCAACTAAGCCCGTGCGCCACAACTACTGAGCCTGCGCTCTAGAGCCCGCGAGCCACAACTACTGAGCCCATGTGTCACAACTACTGAAGCCTGCACGCCTCGAGTCTGTGCTCCACAGCAAGCCACTGCAATGAGAAGCCCGCACACAGCAATGAAGACCCAACACGGCCAAAAATAAATAAATAATTTATAAAAAACAAAAACACTTGGACATACTGTATTATGGCTTAATATATGATGGAAACAGTCAAACTTACTAAAGTTTCAAATTTAGGCCAGTGGATTTGTTTTTTGTTGGTTGAGTCCTCTCTCTCTCAAAGGTTACTGAACACTGAATGAAATGACTACTTTCGCTTTAAGTACAGATCTGCCATTGTTGGCAATGCTGGGCTGCAGCTAATGGAACCCACCGGCTTCATGTCCTTTGATGCTGAAATTGGTACATGTAAAGAAAAACAAACGAACACAAGCGCAGCCTGAGCTCAGGCTCAGTAGTTGTGGTGCATGGGCTTGGTTGTTCCACGGCCTGTGGGATGTTCCTGGACCAGGGCTCAAACCCGTGTCCTCTGCATTGGCAGGTGGATTTTTAACCACTGCACCACCAGGGAAGTCCCGACACAGCTCTCATTATCCAAACACTTCTTCATAAAAATGAAACTAAATGGAACATGGTGACATTGACTAGTGAAATAAACACTATCTGTGATAGTTTAAAAAATCCTGCAACTCTGTAGAGGGCTGACAACCTAACAAAATAGGGCCTCCATCATTCAGAAAGGCCAGAGAAACTAGTTTTGCATTTTCAGAAGAGAGGAGATTAAGTGACCTCGTTAAAAAAAAAAAACCAATTCTGAGGGGATTACAGAGGAGAAAGCACTGTATATAAAACTGTTAACTGAATAAATCAGGCTCAAATGAAAAAAATAATATCGAGAAGCCCCAAATGGATGCAAATGTAATCTCAAAGGAAGAAATCGACATCTAAAAATCAGCCTGGTTTTCAGAACATCAGTGATTCTCAATGAGCTCTGAAGGGGGTCTTCCATAGTTCTCTTAGGAATCGCTAGCCTCTCGGTCACGTGAAATTACTTACAATCACTGGGACTGCTGAGCAGGAAGGATCTTAAGAAGTTCTCCTTTTTTGCACACTTCATGGGAGGATTTTTTGCCTGTCTGGATTTTCATGGCCAACCAAGTCAGCTAAGGGGAATTTCCTCCCACTCAACTCTATGCCTACTGCGTTCTGATGACCCACCTTCCACCCCGTATGACAGATCACGTGGCATCTCTGTCCACAGTAGTGTGGACTTAGTGTGTCGGGAAGTGGAGGGGAGAAGCTGTTCTTGGAACCAGCATGCACTCCTGTTTTCCTGCTGGCTAATTCCGCTGCATTAGGATAAGACTCAGTAGGGAAGAGCCAGCCACAGTAAACTTTTTTATTAATTTCAGTCCAAATACTCTAGCAACGGTAACAATAAGTAGCATCCCTATGTTTGCTTTGTGCCAGACAGTGTTCCAAGTGCCCTTCTACATGTTTTAGGTCATCAACCCTCTCATCAACTCTAGGAGGTAGGTACTATTTTCATTCCCACTTTGGAGATGGGCAAACTGAGGCACTAAGAGTTTAAGTGATTTTCCCCAAATCACACAGCTGTCAAGTAATAGAGTTTGGAACACAGGTAGATCCAGCTTCTGTGGGGTCTGAAATGATACAAATTGGGGGGGCTCTCTGTAAGAGAAAGAACCCCAAATTATAAATATGAAATTAGGTACAAATTGAGTCATTATTTAGAATGACAAGAAATCACAATAAATTATAGTTTTTAAGCTGATAAACACCACAAACATCAGAAAAAAACTGCAGAACGTTTTTTATTATTAAGTGCCTGACATGTCTCTAACAAACACTTTTTTCTGTAATTTTTGGGCTACATTTACTTTGCCTCCTTATAAGACAATGGTTTTATAATATTTTGTATAGAGAGACTAGACAGATAATTCAGTCTGTTTTCAATGTGATTGTTTAATATGGTTTTCATTATTGATAATCTAGAAAGTTTCATTTGGCTTCAAAATTTGTTATTAGTAATGTTATGCAAATTTGGGGCATTACTGCCAAATTTGGGAAGACTTTATGGTGTAATAAACTAGGCTTAAATACTCTGTGAAAAGATGTTAAAAAAATTAAAGCAAAAAAATAAACAAAAAATTAAAATTAATGAATTTTTAAAAAACTCTGTGAATTGGTGACATTCATTAGCCACTTTGTTGTGATGGCATCCTAGAATATTATGAGTTTGATAACATCTTCATCAATATCAGTATTTCATGTCACATAAGCCCTGAAGCTTTTCCTGGTATGTTCATATGATTCTGTGGTACACTGGGATGCATGTGACTTCACACACTGATGAGCTCAATTTTGCAGTACTGCTCTAGGTTCATGCCTTAAAGATACAAGAATTCTGATAAATTCCTCAAAAAGAAATAATCATCAAAAGAGAAAATTAGGGCACATTTATAACTGTATAAGTTCCATCATCAAATATATTGCTGACGAGAGAAAACTCCCATTTGGATTGGGCATTTTACAACATATCTGACGACAGGAAGAATTTTCCAGAGACGGGCTTCAGTTTCCATACGTTTCAAGGCTTATTTCCGCTCCACTACCTATTTTCCTCTGGTGTGGGGCTCCGTAGTACAAATTCATATCTTCCTATCATCTCTGACCCTGTACTCTGATGTTCACTAGATGAGCCAGTGGGTGGCAGAAACATCTCCTGACGGCTAGCATGAAACAATCACAGATGGCAATGATTTCACACCTCACAAATATATCCAATTAAATGGAAACTAAACGCATCCCCAGGTGAAATTCTCCTTAGCTGAATCCTCAAAGTGCCTACAGCCACTCCAATGCCACCCTACACAAGGGAAAGTGTGAGGGAGAGGAGCTGGGAGTGGAAAGAGACAAAGGTCCTAAATGATTTGCAACATATGACCATAGAAATCCATGGTCGCCTTGTAAGATCCTAGAAGGGGCCTGTGCAAGTGAGGGGCCCTGATGCTTAAGCTTCACCAGTTTCACAGTAAATATGTCAACCGCGCCATCAGCGACCCAGACAGGTGGCACCAGAGGCCCCTTTCTTAACTGCTGTCAGTACACGACGCCGACAGGTGAGAAGCCAAATGCCTCCTACAGCCATCATTTGTGGGTGTAAGCCCCTGTTAAGAGGGGAATCATAAAGTTTAAAATGGAAGAAGATAGTTTTAGAACCTCCATATTCTATATTATTATGAATATGATTCCCAATTTGAGAACATGACAAAAGTCACGAGTATCGATCTTGTAATCTCTGAAGTATATTATCAGAGAGGGCGTTTTTTTCAAAAATGTCACCTATTTTTTAAATTTAACCACTAAAATACTATTCTTTCACCATTATCCTGAGATAAGAATTAGAACACCAAGTCTAAGCCACATCCACACTGGTACCGTTCTGATCTCTTCTTTACGCCCATACTGTTTAACTGATGCCTTCCCCAGCGGTGTGTATTTCATTTTCAATTTCTCATCTCCAGCACCCCTAAGCCCAGAGCAACCGTGGTGGTTTTTATTAGAGGTGTGCTGAGTACTATACGTGGAACTTTTGTCTGAACAAACAAAGCATGTCTTCGTGATTATTAATGATCTTGTTTCCCAATGTGCTAAAGAATTAGAATTAAAACAAACAGCCAGTCTTTTGTAGCTTAAAGGAATAAGGATTTCCCCTAGGCCAAATTTCCATTTGAATTACCTGAAAGTATAGGAAAATCAATGTAGCTCAATAAACGACTCTGTGTTTGAGACATAACTAGAAGAAAAATATCACAATAGACTCCACCTGTCTTTCATCACTGTGGTTTTAAAACCGCCATCCCAAACATATTAACCTCTTGTTAAGCCATAGTCAGTGTGAGACTAGGTCACACTTTATAACAATGAAATGGAAATTACATTAACTCCTTAAAGCAAATTCCTCGGATAGCCATTTTGTTTTACCGTTTAAAAAAAAAAAAAAAAATTTCAGCACCCAAAACGTTGTCTGGGTTACAGTTTGACTCACTTATACTCAACAACAAAATAAAAACTCTAGTGAACACTGCTAGGCACTTTAATAAGTGATTTACATTCTAGCATTTCATTTGATCCTAACAACTCTGAGGTACATAATATTTATCTATGAGAAAACATACTCAGAGAGGTTAAATGATTCGCACAGGGTCATACACCAAGTAAATGATGTAGCAAAGATTCAAACTCCAAAAACTCTTAAACCTGAGATACTCTGCGGATGCAAAGAAGTGAAAAAACACTCCTCTCCTAAAACATTCCTCTAACAGAAAGGAAAAAAAAACAAAAAACGCCTCCCAATTCACACCTACATAATTATGCTATTGCGCTAATACTTATTGGAACGGAGACTCGAAAATTCCTTTGGGATCTTGTTCCACCATTTAAATATGTTTCCAACCTAAGCAACTTTTAAACAATGTAAGCCCAGTTTCTCGATTTGTGTCTGTGGGGCAATGGGAAATGCAGATCAGCCTCCAGAAGGAGATTCGCCATCCACAGAGATCTGAGCCTTCCTCACCTTTGTAACAACCCCCGCGTAGATAACAAGCAGCTGTTATCCAATCTCCCCCTTCCCCACCCTTTGGGTCACAGTCTCATCTACGGCCTCCCCTGCTCTCCAATACAAATAGATGCTTGTAGGGGCAACTTTTCTCCAGCAATTGCTAAAAAGAGT
This sequence comes from Leucopleurus acutus, assembly GCF_964270905.1. Lineage (NCBI taxonomy): Eukaryota > Metazoa > Chordata > Mammalia > Artiodactyla > Delphinidae > Leucopleurus > Leucopleurus acutus. The sequence continues at coordinate 253,952 of NC_139163.1, forward strand.
ATTTCCTGGAGAAGGTACAGGTTAATACTACTCAAAATTTGGTACTTAGGATTTATCATTGCCCAGGATATTTAGTTAGCGTTGCACTTTTACGGATTCTGCCTCCAAACATGTGCTCAGTAGAGGCTGGCGTGATATTTATGTTGCTTCTGTGCCCCATTAATTCCAAGCACAGGCCAATCAGATAACTGGCCCCTCTCTTCCTAAGCAAGAAGAAAAGAGAGAGCCAAACCAACTGAGTTGCCTTTACGTGTTTACAGATTCCGGTTCCAGTTAAATACATTACAAATGGTGAGCTTACTGAATCAGGCCAAGTATCTCCCAGTTCAGAGATCGGACCTTGAACCACCACAGGTCTCACAGTACAGAACTGTTGAAGCTTTTCCATACAGAAATGCCACAATAACATTCTAATTATGTCAACTATTATTTAGAAACCACTTACTTATATTTAATGTTTTTAAACTAGCTTCTGGATCCTCTAAATGTTCTTACGTCTTTCCAATCTTATGAAGAACAAAGAGCGGAGAATGAGTATGATAGTCATTTGGCCAATTACGCATGTTCGCTTACAAAGGATGACATTATGCTACCTGAGCATCTATGCCGGCGCTGTTAGTACTAAACCATGTCAGTAATCATCGCTGGTGTTTATTTCATGTGGTTCAATCATGTAACTTCTCTTTATTAATGAAAGGGTCCAACAATCCTAAGTGGGTTTTGGGGAGGAAGGGAGAAATATTCATTTTAATCATAGTAATGCTACAAGTGGATTTCCCTTTGTTTCATTTTTTTATCTGCAATACATCACTAGTCAAAGTCTAACTCAAGAAAAAAGAAGGACTTGGGACAACAAACCTGAGGACGAATATGCCGAATTCGCTGAATACATGATTCATAAGGAGAGGAAAGTACAAACACGCTCATAAAAATATCAGGATGGAATCCCTTCAGGTAGCTGGGTGCTCAGTGAATACTCTAAACTCATAAACTATTTTACTCTCAAAATGCCTATGGTTTTATGAAAGCATGAAAACTTTATGAAGACAGTAAGATGACTAATGAAGAATATTCTTTGCTTTCTATTGGGAACTTTTGTTTGCTTCTAACTGTTTAATTTCTCCTCCTTCTCTCTTCCAATTAACCTCCCTGTTTGTATTCAATGAGACAGCACATAATATGCAGAAAGGACAAAAAATCTTGCTGATTTACGAGCGTCCTTTCATAAAGTGAAAGCTCCTTCCAGCCAGATGCCTAACTGTTGAAATTGAGACGAAATGAACAGAACAGGAACTCTCCTGAAGGAGAAAATATACTGTAGTTTCCTGCGCTGTTTAATCAGTGGCTCACAAAGGCCTCCTTTTAAAGGACCCCTGAGACTTCACTGTGGACATGCACACAGGTAGGAAGTAGACAGGGAAAGGCAACTGGATCTTCGTATGCAAAAACTTGGAATAACTACTTCTGAGAGTACAAAAGAGCAAAACAATGATTTAAAGGTTCTCTACATCTCTTAAAGGGTTCACTTCAAAGATTTATTTTTAAATGACACAGGTCCTTTACTTCCACGCTGTTACTCATACAGAGTATAAAAGCAACAAAATAAAACGAAACAATAGAAAACGGAATTATTAACAACCACAGCAAGACACGTTAAATTATAACAACAGGACCTGCGCCTAGCAAACATCCCGTTTGTTCCTAGACAACTGGAAAGTTGTTCAAGAACAGCTCCTCCATGGGAAATTAACCATGTGATATGACCAAGGCCAATGAGGACACCCAGAGAATGATTTGTTTGGTGACTGCTGGTTGGCAAGTTAAATTTGCTCGTGGATAACTTTACAGTACACCTCCTCGTTTTCCAAGCTATATATACAAGTGTGGGTTGTACTTCCCAGGCTACAAATAGTCAAATATATAACATTTTCCCTCTAGCTAGAATCAGTTCACTTAGGATGAGGGGGTGCTGGGGTCATGAACAACGATGGTGTATGTTTAGAGGTATGTTGTTCCTGCCCCGCCTCTCGTGTGCGTGCACTCTGGGATTGCAGCATGATGCTGTTTGGTCACAGGGATATTACATTGCCCTCTGCATGTCTGCAGAAAATACGCAAATCGTGACTGTCAACCATTTTCCGCCTTACCGTAGCAGCTCCCAAGTGCGGCTCACGTGAACAACAGGCAGTCACTGCCCTGCGGAGCCTCCCTTAAAGAGCGGAGGAGGGGAAGCCACATCCGGGCCAGCTGCTGGGGATGAGCACTTTGCAGTTTACCTCAGTAGGACTACAAGCTCCCCAGTTGCTGGCAGTAGCTCACCTTCAACAGGTGACACCGTAGGTATGATTCGCAGGTAAGAGTTAACATAAAGGCCTGATCTTCAGACGTCTGCAGGGCTGGCCCTTGGCCAGCATCTGGAAAGGTGGATGTTCCCTACACTGATGAGGTTATTTTGCACACCTGCAGCACTAAACATCTGCTCTTCTTTGGAGAGCCTGGAATTTTCATGGCTGTGGCTGACACAGGCTACCTCGCTGAGCGGCCCCAATAAAACCCTTTTAACTCTCAACCTCAAACGGGTGGAAACACTGCACATATGTTGCTGCATTTCCCTGCTGGAGAAAGGGGCATGGTTCTTGTGACCTCTCCTGGTGGGAGACGAGGAGCCTGGAAAACCTGGACATGGATTCCTGCAGACACCACCTGATGAGTCTTCCCCCTTTCTGGAAACGTCTATAGCCCTGAGCACAACTGTGCCGAGAGGGCCCTTCCAGCGGATCACCCCATGTCGGTGAGGGTGGGGGGGGGGGGTGATAGTGGGACCCCTGAAACAGATGATTTGAAAAGAGCCTTCCTGGAAATTCTGCAGAGATGCCATTTGTGACAGCTTATAAAATGTAAATGATTTCAATTTTCCTGTGAAAAAAAGTCTTGGCTAAGCAATGCGTTTTTTTTTAAAGTGAAGTACCTAAACTTAGAGATGCCCTGGAAGAAGAAATCCTTCACTGCGTCAAGACGCCACCAACAGCTCTGTCCAATCTTACCCTACAGACATAAACGTGGAGAAAAACCATTCCTCAAATTATGAGATTTTTGTAGGACTGTGCCATTTCTAATTAATATTGTACATTTTCACTGAAGTGAGGTAGCACTGTATTACTTACTTTTGTTGTATTTTCTTTAAATAGACGTTTTCATTTCAGTGACTCAAACGGTGAAAGCAAAGGCACTGAAGACCTTGAAAATATGGAACTAGTATGTATGTTCCGGGTGCTTCTGTATCCAGGCGAAATACCATTTATATACTAAGAGTTTGATCTTAAACACCTATTTGTCTTATTTAACCAACAGACGTGCTAGAACATCACCGTATTTTAAGAAGTGTTAAGCATATAAAACTTGTGGAAAAACTAGATGGGTGTATTTTATTCTGCTTTCTTCCTCATGGTGCCACAGGATAAAGTCATAAAGACTCCAGCCTCCTTTCAGAGACGCAAATAGATGGACAGGTGCTAAGACGTGTGATTCTGCAATCTACAGGAGCCCCAAAGCTACATACTGGGAATCTCTTTCTTCAAGTAAAGAATACTGCCGTTACACGGCGAAATCAGCCTTATGCGGGTCAGTCTCGGCGGCCGTCCCCCAGCACCATGCACAGAACATTCTTCCACTCGATACTTGAGACAGCGGCTCTAAAAAGAACTGGGCTGCCGGTGGGACCTGAGACCCTTCCCTAGCGGCCACTCCTTCTGAACGCAGGACAGGAAAAGCTAACGGGTGGGGGGGAGCAGCTTTCCCGAGGGGGGCGCAGGCCCGCGGGGCGGGGCGGGGCGGGGCGCCCTGGGGCGGGGCGGGGCGCGGCCGGCCTACCGATGGTGCAGTGCTCGCCGTTCCAGCCCTGGCTGCATTCACACTTGCCGTCCCTGCAGGTGCCGTGCTCGGCGCAGCGCGGGTGGCAGGCTCTCTGACTGCACGCTGGGCCCGTCCAGCCTTCTTCACAGCGGCAGGCGCCCCCCATGCAGACGCCGTGCGAGCCGCAGTCCGCGGAACAGATCTCTGGGGGGAGAAAGAGAGGAAGCCGGGCAGGAGAGGAGAGCAGCGGCGAGTGAGACGGGGAGCGAGGGAGAAGCGCTTCGTCTCAAACTCCGCGCGTCAACAAGGTGAAGAACAAAGTCGCTGAGCATACGTACGAAAGCATTTACCTACTAAGTAGATGGCAGCATCGAGGGCTAGGAGCGACAGACGTAGTTTGCTTTCTTTGTTCCATTTTATATGCTGCCACGATTGGGCGTAAAATGCACATGGTAGTTATGTTATAAACAATTTTCTGTATTATATATGTGCTTACACACACACACGCTACTAACAAAACAGAACAAATGATTCATAAGGAGAGGAAACTGTACGCACACATACCTGTTTCCAGGAGTATCTTTCGACAGCCAGGAACACAGGCACACATACATCAAATTGATATAAAATTTACGAAATATTTAAGTGTCTGTGTATGTCAGGTATCTAACAGGAGTTAGGTTTCACCCATAGAGCAAAAACTGAAAAGGGATTATTTTTAATCCTATGGTTTAATTTTTTTAAATATTCAGAAACTTCCACTGAAAAGAATCTTTTATAAAAAAAAAGCGTAAAAAAAAAAAAAAGAATCTACTTTAGTATGCACTTTAGCTTGCTCCTGACACAGAGACGTGCTGGTTAAATAAAAGAAGCTGTTGTTTTTCCTATTAAGTATATTTGTACAGTTGACAGATAAAAGTTGCTAAGCAAAACCATAGTAGAAAACCGGTTTAATAATATATAGAACTGCCGGCTCTGGCATTTGCAAAGCAAGGATTTTCAATTACTAGAATTACTGAAAAGGGCACAAGTGACCAAAGGACTTTAAGAACGGTAACAACAGGTTAGGTTGTTAAAATAGAATTCAGGCATCTGAAATAATTTTTTTCTTAAAAAACTTTCTTAGAAGCTTTATTTGACTAGAACCAATTGAGAGAGACAGACAGAACTTTGAGGGTTATTTTATTTTTCAGTCTTCACATATAAAGTTAAATAAAATGAGCTTTTTTCTTAAGATTGGAAGACTACTGTTTAGTTTTGGTTTTCTTTCAACAGTAAAAACCTGAGATCGTTTCTGACAGACAGAAAACGACTACAGCTGAATTTTAAAATTAAGAAATAATCACTGTTTATGTAGTCACATGATCACATGTCCCCATTCATTGGCCAAATAAAACGTTTCTCAGACACTGGAATTCACAGGGCTGAAGTCTTTTAGACACCACATCCAGGCTCAGTGAGAGTTGTAAACAAGAGCCAGGACCATGAACTGGAGGAGAGTGGTATGTGGTTTTTTTCATGCCACATTTTCTATCTCCTTTGAATTAAATTTTTGATTAAAAGATCCAAGATGGTTTGATTAACTTCAGAGGAACAGAACGTCACCTCAGCTCAGAAGAGCGAGGTTTCTTTCTGAGGTTCCCTTTTTTATTCAATCGAATCAATTTTTCATTAGGGTGAAGGTGTTTAGCAGCGATTAGCACACTCGCTTTGAGCAAGGTGCGTCAATCTTTGTAATGAACTTATTAATTAGAGTTAATTTAATTGAAGTGGAATTGAAGGGCTAATTAATGGACAAACTGCTGCTGAAGAGAGAGGAAACCTCTGTTGCTTTCAAACCTATAAACTTTCTGATGGAAATAATTCATTTCTTCTCTTTCAGCAGCTTAACCAAATGTTTCTTCACGTGTAAAATCTACTCTCCTATTGAATTTAGATCTCTGAAGGTCATTTCCACAACAACAAAAGAGGCAGCTGGTAAAGTGTTTTGCTTTAGGATTCAATAGGTTAGAAATTCCAAATTCTACTGCAAGGAAACTTTTAAGTCACAAATGGAAATTAACAACGGTGTTTTTGTAAACTTTCAATGAGAATGTGCAGACAGATTGGAGGCAGGTGAACCCAGATGTTTTCACAGGATGACTATATGCGTATTTGAGATCTTTACTAATAATTCTAAGTAAGTTTTCTGTCTTTTGGCAGCAAATAGCAAAGTTTAATGAAGTTTTTTCCTGTGCTTAATTACTTTCTCCCAAAGAAGCATACTGTGTTCATCATTCAACTCTCTATATTGAGAGTTTAACACGTGTTAAGTGTGTATTTTGCATTAGGGATTTAAAGATGAATAGGATGAAGACCTTCACTCATTATGTCTAAGTGGTCATTTTGTATACAGGTAAAATTAGATTTTCAGCTAGCAAAATAATTACATCAGTATGAAAAAAATCAGTCTAAATATGTAAAAGTGATATGTAATTTTGGCAACCAATTTAATCTTTTAATTAACATTTATATCCTTTTTCTTTGCTATTTATAGCAATACCATTTTATGAAGAAGACCAAATTAACTTTTGAGCTATTTAATATCAATTACAAACCATCGTTTATAAAATAATTCTGGTAATGTATTAAGTAACTTTATACAGAACACAAAAAAGGGGCTATTTCATTATTCCTTGCCTACTTGGATAACTGTGGGAAACAAACTAGAATGACAATATTTCAAACAAGTATTGTTTTATAGCTAGTATTATTATGCCTGTTTCACTGATGGAGGCGTAAGAGGCCCGAATCAAGTAACTGTATACAAGTAATATCTATAAACTTTAATTGGAGTTTTACATCTTTAATATAGAAGCTGGAAATGTAAATAAAAACTCAAAAGAAAGAGCTAAATGCCTATTTTGCTGTTGTAATTATATTTTTTAAGTGGAGGACAAAATGAGTTAATGTGTAATTTATTTACTTATTTTTGGCTGCGTTCGTTGCTACGCGTGGGCTTTCTCTAGTTCCAGCGAGCAGGGGCTACTCTTCGTTGGGGTGCGCGGGCTTCTCATCGCGGTGGCTTCTCTTGTTGCGGAGCACAGGCTCTAGGCGCATGGGCTTCAGTAGTTGTGGCACGCAGGCTCAGTAGTTGTGGCTCGCGGGCTCTAGAGCACAGGCTGAGTAGTTGTGGTGCACGGGCTTAGTTGCTCCACGGCATGTGGGATCTTCCTGGACCAGGGCTCGAACCCGTGTCCCCTGCATTGGCAGGCGGATTCTTAACCACTGTGCCACCAGGGAAGTCCCCATGTGTTATTTGAAACAATGCCATGTGCCCATGCTTGATAAACCTTGGTTGGTGATGATTTCTTAAAACTCTTCAGTGAGATACTCAAGGCCCTCTATAGTGCTGGCCCCAATGTGGGTTTTTACTTATGTATCCTATACTGCTTGCCAACTCTAACGGTCACGCACTCGCATTTTCTAACCACAGTCTCTGGTTTTCCAAGCTCTCTGAATCAACTCACATTTCTGTGAAGCAATAATAAGCAACTGTAAACCCTGGTTGCCTCCAACAATGTATGGCCACAGATGAGGGAAGCAGAGGAAAAGGAGGGGCGGAAGAAAGAGAAAAGGGGAAGGGAGGAGAGGGGACGAGAGAGGGGAAGAAAAGAAAGGAGGAAAAAGAAACGTGAGGGGGGGAGCAGGAAGAAAACTCATAAACTGTTTCTCCAACTAGGATATCTACTCATGGGGTCGGCAGAAGTTTTCCATCAATACCACAAATTAGCCTATATAAGACTTTCTTTAGTTTGGGCTTCCGAGATTCAACGTATAATAGGTGAAGAGTGGCCCATGAATCTTTCATGCCGATATTGACGCATAGGGCAGCAAACCTGTTACCCAAGTTCCTCAAAATGCCAAGAAAGAGTGATTTGTAAAAACTATGAGTCTTTTTTTCCTCCCTTAAAATAAGCATGTTAATTAGCTACTAGCAAGATTTCATTTAGGCTTATGCCATTACGTTAATAGATTATATTATTTTCATTTCATAAATTTCACATTTGGGGAACTATATCCAATCAATACTTTTATGTGGAAGTGCCTCTGAATTGATGAGGAATTAAGTATGATGACCTACAATTAGCTTTCGGAATTCGACCACCATAACTATTACCAATGCCACCACCAGTCCTTCTTAATGGCTAACACTTACGGAGTACTTACTACGCATAAAGCCCTATCATAAGTGCTTTTCACATACTAAGTCATTTACCCCTTACAACAATTGTATATAAGGTGGCACTATTAGTATTCCCATTTTACAGATACACGGAGGCACAGAAGTTACATAACTTGTCCAACATCACACA